>NW_025919802.1:0-201029 GCF_907164915.1 Impatiens glandulifera | reverse complement strand
AATCTATTATAGTTGATATTTATATTTTTTCATTAAAATTAAAAATATTATTTATTATAAATTTTATATGATATTATATATTTCTTTTATGCATTTGAAAATAAAACTATTGTTAATAATTATTATATTTAATAATTATCTTTTGAGTAGAAATTAAATAAAATTTTATGTCATTAAATTTATCTTTAAATAAATAAATAAGATATTTGAAAATGTAAATAAAAAAGTTTACAGATTTTATTTTGACATTTAATGAAAATAAATAAATGTTTTACCATCTTAAAACAAAATAGATGAACGGTATAATATTATTTTAAAATGTCTATAAAATTAAGAGAAATGATTAGATAAGAGGATATTAGAGAAAAAATTTAATAAAGGATGTAATCTTTGTTGAAAAAGTAACAAATTTTTTATCCAATATTTTTTTATCATTTTACTAGTAGGTGACGTGGTAACAAGTCATTCTCTCCCATATTCTTTCACATTTTCTCTCGCACTATCACTCATCTAAAATTAACTTATATCTATTTTCATAAATAATTCTAATCACCAATTTGTTTAATTAATTGAGATATAAAATATAAAATTATTTAATATATTTTTAAGTTGAATTATTCTCTTACGAGTATACAATTCATATTGATATTTACTTTTTCTCATTTTTTTTATATTTTTTTTTTTCATTTTTTCTTTACATTTTTTCTTTATCAATTTTTTTTTTCTAAATTCTAAATCTTACGCCATAAATCTTAAATTCTAAACAATACATCTTAGACCCTAATTTTAAACCTTATATCGCCTAATTTTAAACCTTATATCCTATATAATATACCCTATACCATATCAGATTAGATCTTCTACTACCGAATTGGGTGTTCCCCTGTTGCGGACCAATCAAAACTCAGTATTATTATTATATTAATAAATTAAAATTGGGTTGAAAGGAAGAAAGAGAACCCGGAACCCGTATTTTATTCCGGGTTCAGCAGAAACAGAAATGAGTGAAGCTTCCTTCGCTTCACTCTGTTTTACATGACCATTGAAGAGACAGTCTACACTGTTTTACATAAGGTTGTCCATGTAAAACTGATTGATATATATTCACTCAGGTGAATATAAAATACATTCATGTAAAAGAAATTTATATGATAGAAGTGAAGCAAACTTATCTTTATATTAAATTTGTAAAATATTTAAATTAATTTATTTTAATTATTTTATATGATTATATTATATATATATATATATATATATATATATATATATAAAAACATGTTCAATTTTTTTTGTAATATATTTAAATAAATTTGTAAAACAAAATATTTAAAAATTTATTTGTAAGATATTTTTAAAAAATATTTAAATTATTTTATATTTTATATAATTATATATTAAATATATGTAAATGTTCATGTAAAACCACTAACACATTTATGTAAAAATATTTATACGTTAATGTAAAAGTATTTATGCCTTCATTTAAGTCTGGAAAAAATATATAAAAAAAAAACAAGCGCTACCAGGTGAAGCTAGCTTTACCTGGGTATTTACAGCGCTCAAATGAGTGAAACAAGCACTACCAGACTCAATATTTACAGCGCTGATAGAAGTGAAGCAAACTTCACTTGGTATTTACATTTATAAGATATTTAAATTAGTTTATTTAAATTATTTTATATGATTATATATTAAATATATATATATATATATATATAACAATATATTCAAAAAAATTTGTAATATATTTAAATAAATTTGTAAAAACAAAATATTTTTAAATTTATTTGTAAGATATTTAAAAAAAATTATTTAAATTAATTTATATTTTATATAATTATATATTAAATATATATAAATGTTCATGTAAAACCATTAACACATTTATGTAAAAATATTTATATGTTCATGTAAAAGCATTTATGTCTTCATGTAAGTCTAAAATAGAATAAAAAAAACAAGCGCTACCAGGTGAAGCTTGTTTCACCTGGGTATTTACAGCGCTCAAATGAGTGAAACAAGCACACCAGGTGAAGCTTGCTTCACTCAATATTTACAACACTGATAGAAGTGAAGTAACTTCACTTGATATTTACATTTGTAAGATATTTAAATTAATTTATTTTAATTATTTTATATGATTATATAATATATATATATAACATGTTCAATTTTTTTGGTAATATATTAAAATAAATTTGTAAAACAAAATATTTTTAAATTTATTTATAAGATATTTAAAAAAATTATTTAAATTATTTTATATTTTCTATAATTATATATTAAATATATATAAATGTTCATGTAAAATCATTAACACATTAATGTAAAAACATTTATTTGTTCATGTAAAATCATTTATACCTTCATGTAAGTCTGCAAAAAAAAACAAAAAAAAACAAGCAATACTAGTTGAAGCTTGCTTCACCTAGGGATTTACAGTACTCAAATGAGTGAAACAAGCACTACCAGGTGAAGATTGCTTCACTCAATATTTACAGCGCTGATAGAAGTGAAACAAACTTCACTTGATATTAAATTTGTAATATATTTAAATGAATTTACTTTAATTATTTTATATGATTATATATTAAATATATATATATAAAACAACATGTTCAAATTTTTTTGTAATATATTTAAATAAATTTGTAAAATAAAATATTTTAAAATTTATTTGTAAGATATTTTAAAAAACAAATATTTAAATTATTTTATATTTTATATAATTATATATTAAATATATGTAAATGTTCATGTAAAACCACTAACACATTTATGTAAAAACATTTATACGTTCATGTAAAATCATTTATGCCTTCATGTAATCTGCAAAAGAATAAAAAAACAAGCGCTACCAGGTGAAGCTAGCTTCACCTGGGTATTTACAGCGCTCAAATGTGTGAAACAAACACTACCAAGTGAAGCTTGCATCACTCAATATTTACAGCGCTGATAAAAGTGAAGCAAACATCACTAGATATTTACATTTGCAATATATTTAAATTATTTTGTAAATATATTTAAATGAATTTGTAAAACAAAATATTCAATTTTTTTTAATATATTTAAATAAATTTGTAAAACAAAATATTTTAAAATTTATTTTTAAGATATTTAGAAAATATATATATTTAAATTATTTTATATTGTATATAATTATATATTAAATATATATAAATGTTAATGTAAAACTAATAACATATTTATGTAAAAACATTTATACGTTCATGTAAAAACATTTATGCCTTCATGTAAATCTGCAAAAGAATAAAAAAACAAGCGCTATCAAGAGCAAGCTTCACCTGGTAGCTTGTTTTTATTTTTTTTATTCTTTTGAAGACTTACATTAAGACATAAATACTTTTACATGAACATATAAAAGCTTTTACGTAAATGTGTTAATGGTTTTATATAAACATTTATATATATTTAATATATAATTATATACAATATAAAATAATTTAAATATATATTTTTTTAAATATCTTAAAAACAAATTTTAAAATATTTTGTTTTACAAATTTATTTAAATATATTACAAAAAAATTTGAACATGATGTTATATATATATATATATATATATTTAATATATAATCATATAAAATAATTAAAATAAATTAATTTAAATATCTTACAAATGTTAATATCAAGTGAAGTTTGCTTCACTTCTATCAACGCTGTAAATATTGAGTGAAGCAAGCTTCACCTGGTAGTGCTTGTTTCACTCATTTGAGCGCTGTAAATACCCAGGTGAAACAAACTTCACCTAATAGTGCTTGTTTTTTTTATATATTTTTTGCAGATTTACATGAAGGTATAAATGTTTCTACATTAACGTATAAATGTTTTTACATAAATCATATCTATGTAATCACAACCAAAAGGTAGCGTTGACGTGGGATGCATTCAAGAGGGATCTCTTGTTGTGATTCGGTCGCAGGCCCTGGTACCGTGCCAAGCCGCCGCTTCTGCCCAAACCATGTATTGTTAACACGGTTTGGCCGAGCACAAACCGGACGACCGATCCTAAGGAAGACCGGCGCTATACTTGAAATGATAATTGGGAGCCCAATCATAGGTGCAAATCCAGATTGTTCATGGCCCCGGCTAATCAGCAAGAAGTCCAAGAACTCGTTCAAGAACCCGTCCAAGAATCAGTTTTTTATGACCCACTTTTGCTACTTGAGACAGGGGACAAACGTGTCATTATTTTGCACCCTTTCACGGTCCAGAAGGGTACCCCTCGGTCGCGGGTCAACATAATACAAGGCGACCAGCTTCACAAGGCCTTGGAAAATCATAATGTTGCTGCCACAGTACAAATAAAGAGTAAAAATGAATACCAAAGTGTTTCACTTGTTTTGGAAGACACTCTAGAAAATTTCCAAAAAATAATCAAAGGGCTCACCCAGCAACCCAACAACCGACCACCAGCCAGGAAGGTAGTCGGAAGACATGGCTATGTTGTTGCGCATGTGTTGCTGGTCTGGATAAAGGACTGGACTTGGTTGTTTGAAGACATTCTAGAGTATGCCCAGAAGAAAAATGTCCATTTTGTTGCACCGGGCGTGCTGGGCCGAAGGAAGGACTGGTCGTGGAACAGGAAGACCGAAGGCTTCTAATAAATGCGGTCCTAGACTCTGACACTTGCTGGACTTGCTGAAGTCTGACCGAATTCTTTGAAATATTGAGCATGCGCATTAAAGGCTCGGCAGACCACAGTCTTTTTCGTCGAGGGCGACGAATTTTGAAGGGGGAGATAATGTTAGACCCTAAGCATCAAGGCCTCGGTCGTAGAATAAATTCCAGCAACCTTTCTCGGCATCCGGTCTCGGTCCTAGTGTGCACATGGGCCAGATTTCTGTTTTGTTGTATTAATATTTTGTTTTTCTTTCCTTTTTTATTTACAAACCAAATTCTGTTATTTTCTTGTATTTGTTGTAACCGGATATTATGGGGCAAGACATAACCTATATAAGGCTGGTCTTTCACCCCCAAGGACCCATGAATATAATAATGAAGATATGAACTTCGGCCCTATTCGTCTATTATTATTTACTATGGACTGTTTGGTGTAGACCAACAGTATTTCTCTTTGCACCCTTGGTTCTTCTATCCCCTCTCCCCCTCCCCAAATTCTCTATCGAAAACCTTCCGCTGCCCTTTGATTGTAGAATTTCCACCGGTCTTATAGATCATGAACTTGATTCTTGAACCCAAAACACACCTTACGAAACAAGTCGTAATAGTATGTTTGGTGTAAAGTAAACAAATACAAATTCTGTATAGAAAAACACAACGAAAATTTGACCACTCAAAATAGCGGAGTGGTTGTTGAAGGGTACAACGGGTCAGATACTATGTCATACTACGGAGTTTTAACGGATATAATCTGAGTACAATACTTTTCTCACAAATGAGTTGTCTTATGCAAGTGTAAGTGGTTTGATACACATTTTGAGGAACTAGGAGTGAAATTGGATAAATATGGCTTCGTAAGTATAAATGTAAACCGGATTTTAAAAACACAAAGTCAGGACCCGTATATATTGGCGAGTCAAGCAAAACAAGTATTCTACGCCCCTGATATGTCATCACGACCTAGTTAGAAGATTGTGACAAAAATAAATCCATAGCTTACGAATATATAGTTAAGATTAATTAGCTAGATTTATGTTTTTACTTTAATATATTCTAATTACTACTTCAATTATTCTCCAATTTATTAATGATATATGTATTAAGAATGTCTGAAGGTTGCAAGCAAATTGTTTGGGGGAGAATGAGGGAAACACCGAACAAACTAGACATTTCATTACAAAACTTATTTGCACAGGCAGATCACTTAAGGATCCGAGGAGAGTCTTCTAGGGACACAGTGTATATCGTGGACGCGTTAGCTATTGCTGACCCAACAGCTGGTACACATGAGGAGGCTGAGATTGAAGAGTTTATTGAGAGTATGTTTGTTGAGGTGGAGGATTAGGAGGATTAGGAGGATTAGAAGGAGGATCATGAGCACCATTCCACTCTAGACAGGTGAAGAACAAGAATATCGCTCTATCTAGGAGGCCACTAGGGACGAAGATTGTTCTGACTTTTAGAGAGGTAGATGGGAGGCCCAACAACGGCGATGGTAGACGCATGTGGTCTAAACATTTGGGATCGGTGATGTGGGACCCCTAAGTCATCTCACACCGTCTACTAAAGTGGAAGGCATTAAGTACTGACCAATTGGATTCACTTTGGTTTGCTATGACAGTGATAATTACTTAATCATACAGTAACCATTCAATACTCTTTTTTATAATATTTGAATGTTTTATTTTTCAGGATCCGTTCGAGAGTACTAATGGTTCTATTGATCAACATCGAGCGATCAGATTGGCACACGCCTGACAGATATGGGATATGTGGCGCTCTGATTTGAACATGGACTATATTCGAGTTCATCAAGGAGACGAGGCGGCGGTACTTACCAATCCCCTATGAAACTACGATCCAGCTGATTGGGAGTTCGTGTGTAGGAACCATTACTTCACGGATAAATTTAAAGTACGGTTTCATAATTCAAATAAAATATGATATCAATTGTTCTAAATTCATTTTGTATTTCAAATGCAGAGAAACAGTAGAATTAATGTTATTAACATGAATAAACTGAAATTCCCGCATCATACTGGAAGTAGACCGTTTTCACAAGTAGAGTAAGATTTGATATGTACATTATTTCTAATAATTTAATATAAACAACGTTATTAATGTCATAAAACATTTATTTCAACAGGCGGGTGAAATAGGACGGACCCCCCCTGTCATTGAAGTTTTCAAGATGACCAATACCCCAAAACCTACAAAAGAAAACCCCAACCCGATCCTGGACGTATGAGCGCAAGAGAAAATTGTAAGTTGATTGAATTAAAAAAATTATATATTGCTTATTTATTATATAAATGAAAATTTATTTCAAATGTGAAGGCAGAGATGGAGGAAGTAGGAAGCAACGAACAAAATATCTTTGACTTCGACTTGACGGAGGGAGTGTTCGAACGCCAAATGCATGAGATAGTGATCCGTATGGGATCCGGCATCTGGCCCACACACTTTAAAGAGGATCGTCGGAGTGACAATAATTTTCAACGATCCATTGATCGTTCGTTGGAGGAGAATGAACAACTAAAGGCAGATGTGAGAAACATGATATTGAAAACAAAGGAAATTAAATTAAAAGGAGGGATATGGAAAGAGTGGAAATGATTAGTGAAATAGAAAGGAGGGATATAGATAGAGAAGAAATGGAGAGTGAAATCGCAGCGGAAAAGATGCAAATGATGCAAATAATGAAGAAATATGAATAACAAATTGAATTCTTAATGAGGTAGTATCAACCCCCTCCCCCCCCAACTAGTTAGTAGAACATTATAGTTAGTAGTACGTTTTGTTTCGACTGATAACATATTTTTGGATGATTGGTTACGTTTTCATTCGACTGTTAACAAGTTGTTTGGATGATTGAGTTTGGTTTTGAATATTGGAATTATAATGATCATTTAGTTTATGAATGTTATTGTATATTTATTGGTTTGGTTAAACAAGTTTTGGTTGCGCACAAAACGATCGGCCTATTTGATACATTTATAAGGACAATATCAAAAGTTATTTAGAAAACTCTCATTTTCCCTCTTAGTTTTTCCCTTGTAAAAAAAATGGAGAGTTATATGTAAAACTCTCGGTTTTTCCCCTTTCAAGTAAACCTGAGAGTTATTTGAAAAAATCTCGGATTTTCCCTTGTAAAAAAAATTGAGAGTTATTTGGAAAACTCTCGGATTTTCCCTTGTAAGAAAAAACGAGAGTTGTTTGGAAAACTTTCGATTTTTCCATTGTAAAAAAAACTGAGTGTTATTTGAAAAACTCTCGGGTTTTCTTGAAAAGGAAAAACCGAGAATTTTTCAAATAACTCTCGGTTTTTCTCTCTAGTGTCTAAACTAAGATATTTACGAAATCTCTCGGCAAACACCCAATTAGATTTACCGAGAGTGGCAATACCGACGAATGCCAAGAGTTACTCAAATCTCGGTATTATGTCTGTACCGAGAGATTTTACTTTTCACTAGTGAAAAGAAAACTTGTTAAAAAATTGTGTGTCAATCTCTTGATTATAAAATCATTGGTTTAATTCACACATATATGTGTGGTTTACAAATATTTGTATTGATAATAACATAAAAATTATTGTGTATATTATGATAAATAAAAATATAATTTATTGTTAGAGAAACATGTTCGTTATAAAAGATAAAGTTGCGCGACTATACAAAACTAAAAAAAATAACAAGAAAATATCTTATTTATATTTGTTGAGTTGATGCTTAAATCGATATTTAAAATTTGAGGATTTTTAAACGAATTTGATGAAATATATGAAAAAGAAATTTTATAAAGTCTTAGTATGATTTATAATTTTTTTTAATAATGAAATGGAAATTTGATCATACTTTGATTAAAAGTGAATGTGACAATTATATTTATCATTAAGACAATATAAATTATTTCATTACGTGAATTTTATACGATATTTTATTATTGCAAATTACAATAAAACAATTAAATCCACTAATGATGTGAATTGCACTATACAAATTATTATGTTTTTTCAAATGATATATTGATATTATTAAATAAAAAACTTTATGTTTACAAGTGAATATGTTTACACTTGAAATTGCAATTTGTGTATGGAAATCTTATAAAAAAAATTATATTTAATAAATTAAACTAATTCTATTAATTAAATGAAAATAAGAATTTAGACAAATTTAATCCAAATTAAATTCATACCAAATTCAAATGTGAATTAATTTGAAATTTAATGAAAATAAAATTCATACAAAATTTAAATGTGAATTAATAGTAAAATTTAATCTAAATGAAATTGACACCAAATTCAAATGTGAATTAAGGTGAAATCTAATCCAAATGAAAGTGAATTTGTTAATTATTTAATTAACAGTAATTCATTGAATGAGGAAATTAATAAATATTGAATAAATTCAATATTATTAATTGTCATTGTAATAATTATGAATTTATTACTGCTATCAATTGTTATTGTTAATTATTGCTAGAAACAGTTAAAACTATGTGAGGATGAAAAACAAAGAGGCAAGAAATGTTCGTCATTGAATGATAAATTAGTGGCCATTGGATTAAAAAATTGATGAATGATTTTAGAGTTTAATTTTCAGCTATATATATATATATCCCTTCACTTTAATTTCTATCACCACATCATCTTATTATTTTTCACTCTAGAATTCTAAGAATTCGTTCATTATCTTTGAGTGTTCTTCGAGTTCTTCACTCGATATTTTTCTGCTGAAACTCGATAATAGTTTAGATACGTTGGTCAAGTTCCTTGCATAGTGATTCTAGTACAAAATTGCTACTAAATTTGTTGTACCCTAAGAGACATCCATATGCGATAAGCTCCAGCACAAACAGGAGACGATAAAAATTTGTATAATACCGATAGTGCTCTTCCCGCGGATAAAGAATATATGAGCAATACCAATGAGTCTTAATCATGTCGATCTTAGTATCTTTTAATAAATTATTTGTCTTATTTTTTATAATTTAAATTTACTAAATTATTCAAGCAATCTATTAGTAAAGTTAGTTTATTCATGCAATTTAAAAGTCAACAAACTTATTGATGCAATCTAACTCCATTTAGTCAGCAATGTTATTAATGAACACTACAACATATATGTTTTTTATGGCACATAAATACGGACATATTTAACTTTGGTTAAGAACAAAGTTAACATACATTTTATGCTTAGACCTCCTCTCACATTTAAATTAAATATATTTTCTTTCTTTTTAAAAGTATTTACCATAATTTTAAAATACGCAGTTCGACCGGTCTTACCATAAAACGGTTGAATGAACTGTTCGAATTTTGACGACCGAAAATTTCTGATTCGAAAGACTATTCTGTTATGCCAAAATTTCCACATCAAGAATGGATTTATTCTATCTACTTCTTCTCCTCGATCTATTCGACGACAGTGACTCAGATCTATATTTTTCGCCATTCATTTACCGTTCTTGTGGCCATCTCTGCCCAAGTGTAGTTGTTACACCTTAATTACGAAAACCCATTTTCCAGTATCTTGATAATTCCATTTTTGGTAATCTAAAAATCAATAATAACTTGACCTTAACTCCTTAAATGGGGTATGATTTATTTTTCACTCTCTCTCTCTCTTAATCTCTAGCTTCTTACTTGGGATTTATGTATTTCAAATCAATCGGTTCAATCTTCAATTTTTTTTTTTAAGTATTGAGTGGAATTCGTTAAGAGAAATGTTTTCATATTATACATGAGTTTAATTTCTAAATATAGTTTATGTGTTATTTCGTAGTTGATGAGACTATGTGAAGATTTTAATATTGAAGTTTTGAAGAGGATGTTTGTGATTGAGTTTATCATGTTTTCTTTTTAAGCTCTTATGTCAAAAAAGACTCCGAGCTTTTTACATCCCAAACATGAACTTCTTGCTAGGTAAATAGTTCATCTCCTCTTCTAGTGATTTCGTTTTTTTAAAGTTCTAATTTATATATATTTTTTTAAAATAGATTAACATCATTTGATTAAGAATTCAAAAGTGGGAGAAAATTTCAATTATCAAAATTATACAAACCCTGACTTTGATTAAAAAAATCAAACGACCCTAGAGTATCTGATTAGAAACAAACAATGAAACATAGATTATAGAGAACTAAAGCATACCAATCATATTACTTAACATTCTTTTTCAATGTAGCCATTATCATTTCTGCTACTTTTGAATCTCAATCTGCTACTCTCGCAGCCCACCTACTTTTCATAATCACCTGTTTGGCTTTATGCTTCTTTATTAGTGATTGAACTGTTGCATTTGATGATGACTGTTTGTGAACATTGACCTTTTTCCCTTGGATCAGTGTCGTTTCAGAGGAGTCAGCACTAATCTGATAAAATGAATTATGTTTCATTATTTTAGGAATTTCACATATATCTTCACATTTCTTTGCTTTATTTTTGTCTGACTTACTTCAGTCTACTTTCAAAGTTTCATCTTCATTATCCTCCACTTCATTCTTATCACTCCTTCCTATGATTCTTCCCCTTTTCTTTCCTCTAATTCTCATTCTTTTTCATTCTTTGACTCTTCTTCTTTTTCTAATTCTTCATCTTTCACTTCCATTGATTCTTCATCATTTCCATTATTTGTATCTCCATCTTTAGCTTTCTCATTATGACTGTCTGATTCTTTAATTTCAGCTTTCTCATTTGTTTTCTTGAACGTTCAACTTTTCTTTTTATTCTTTAATTGATTTTGCACATTTATTACTGGAATGTTCAAAAGTATTACAGAACACACATCTGTTTGGCCTCCATACATACACAATATCCATGTTTGTGGATTTACCTCTTCTATCAACTACTGTCATCTTTGCTGGTAAAGTGCTTCTATGATGCACTTCAATACTTATCTTAGCATATGTGATGTTTCACTTTCCTCCGTTATTGAGTCCAACTTGAATTTTAAGAATAATTTTTCAAATTTATTCCCAGCTTGAATTTTAAGAAATAGAGATCATGAATATTTTCTGATAAATTTCTAGTCCCATATGCTCCCATTGCTTTAGCAAAACATCCTTATTGACTGGGAAAGATACACGATTCATATCTATGTAGTTTCCAACAACTACATTTTCCCAATCTTTAATGCATTTTCCCTCCACTTTAGTAGGTAATTTAAACTCAAAAAGGATTTAAAATCTCAACTTTTGGTTTAAAATCTCCTATGTAAGTTTTGCCTTTATATTTCTCTCCATCTTCATCTTTCTGTCTTGCATTTTCTTCTAGACTTTATTAACTTTCTTGCTGGAATTACTTTTGATGATGTAGGTCTTGGTTTTAGGGCACTTTATAAGCTCCGTCATTATGTCCATAGACCATCTAATTATCTTATTATATTCCTCCTATTTTAGTAAGTTCTAATCCTGAAGATAGTGTACATTGAGTTGGACAGTAGTTTGCGGTGTTTGTTTTCTTACTAAGCACAATCTCTCATTTCATTGTTTGGAACAACAATTTCATAATTTGATTCTTAAGTCCGTGGAGATTTGCCCTTTCATTGTATCCAATTTTCCATATTTCATAATTTTATTATTTCAGACTTCAAACTTTTAGTTTCATTATGCATTTTTTCCTCAATCTTCAGAGAGCTTTGTTTATTCATTCATGGTTTCTCAAAACTTTATTTATGTTCTGTTTCATCTATTATTTTCTTGCTTGAATCGATTTCTATGACGTCATGCACTTCTTTTTCATTATTTATATTCTTTCTCCCCATCTTAGTAAAAGAACTGGATAATGCATGAAATTAAGAATACAGAAAACTCAACCAAATCAAAATTATTTACAATCGATAAAAATATACGATCAGGAATGACCGCAAAATAGCAAACACAAGAGAAACCGATGACCAAGAGCAATCACAACCCAAACGACATATTCTCAAACAACCCTAGCGATCGTATTTCTAATTTTCCGACCCAATATTTGCGACACAAGTGAACAATTTCCAAACAAACGTGCCAGACGTTCCAATTATGCCGATCGTACCGAATGTGCCAGAGATCGTGATTCCAACCAAATCAAACAACTGAATTTTGCGCGACCGTTCTAACTGTACCGAATGTGCCAACCGTGCTGATCGTGCTGATTGTACCGAACGTGCCGAACATGTCGACAATCGTGATTTCGATGCGATTCTCTCCTAGGTTTTCTACTTTCAAAAACTTTCTCACCTTATGAAGAACTATAATTTTTTATTTTTCCTCTTTCTCAATGATGCTTATTATTCAATCTTAATTTCTATTTAGTTGATTATGGTTTGGGGTCTCATTTTTGATAGAATGTTGCTTTTTCTTAGACTTTTTTTATGTTTTTATTTGTTATCGGTCTGCAATATTCTCATAGATTGTTTGTGTCATATGTCTCAGATTTGGGATTTGACTTGTCTAACCATGGGCCAATTTTGGGGTTTTCATCTATTGACTATCTGTTAACTTGGTTCCTTTTGAATGATGCTGTCTATTTCTTTGGCTTATTTATGTTATTAGATGACTATTCCACACGTTAGTATGTGCTTGTAAATATGATCATGAATTGGAATGCATGTGTTACTTTCTAAGTGATTATTCTTTACTCTTACCAACTTCACTGATAAAATAAATTGATCCTTATTTATCGTAACATTTTCTTTATTTGAAGGAATGATAGTGTTATTTCAATAAGTTAATTCTTTCTTAATTAATTATTTATTTGAATATTGTGGTTGCTAACTTTATGTTTGGATTAAAACAAATTGATTAGTTTGTTTGGCCTTGTTGATCATTGATAAATAGATTTATTTGTTTGCTTAATTATTGACCGATGATAGTTATTAGTTATGTCTAACACCGAAGACACTCATCCTAAATTAGAAACCGAAACTCCAAAAACACAATCAAGCATTATTTCAAATATCATACCTAAGTTAGATGCGGCATTGGAATATGCAATTCTACTCGAGGATATAGACAAAAGATCAATTCAATGCACATTTTGTGAAAAACTATTTTTAATGGAGGGATCTCTCGGTTCAAGCAACACTTAACGAGAATATAATGAGATATTGCGAATTGCAAAAATGTTTCAAGTGAAGTACGGGAAAAACTTATAAGCATAAATTCTGAAAATTTCAAAAAGTTGAAGGAGAAGTCGATAAACTTATAGAGTTTTGATAGTGAATAAGTTACAATGTCAATGTCATATTAAAAAAAGAGGTATTGCCAATGTTTTTTAAAAGATTTTCAAGCATGGTATTTATAATCATTCTGAACTAAGTATTAAAGTTGCATTGCAATGTAAGAAAATATGGCAGGACATTAATTTAGCTTGGGCAATGTGATTTTATAATGCTGGAATTATATTTAATGCATTTTACTCTTATTTTAAAGTAGAGATTAATAAGAGTATTTTAATGAGTCATGTATATATACATCCATCTTGTCATGCTTTGCGTGTTGGATTCCTAAGAGATGTCAAAAACTCAGTGGAGTTCATTGTTGAGTATTATAGAAAATATTGGAAGAAAATGTGAGGCACAATTATGACAGATGGTTGGACGGATGGTAGAGAAATGTCATTAATTAATTTTTTGGTCTCTTGTCCTAAAGGGATTAAATTTTTGAAGTCTATTGATGCATCGAGTTTAATATAGATGCTTCAACATTGTGCAACTTGTTTTATGAAATTATTGAGTAGATGAGTGTTGACAATGTTATTCAACTTGTGACTAATAATAGAGTTAACTATAAGGCATGTGGTAAATTGTTGAATGAAAAGTATATCACAATTTATTTGGTCTCCATGTGCTGCACATTGCATCAATTTGATTTTTAAGGAAATTTGTGAAATGTCTTTGATGAAAGTGACAACTAATTCGGGGTCTAAGATTACTATATGGAATTATTTCCAATATTTGGGTACATATATTATTTAATAATTGTATATTAGTTATTATCATAATAAAGATTAAAGCCCCATTAAAGTGATCTATTAAAGTATAAGAGTTATGGGCTTATTTAGACATTTATAATAAATATGGGGATATATTTGTGTAGAAGCAGAAATATTATTATTTCGTTGATGAGCCGAATAATAAATGGGTATATTAGGGCTAGGTCCCCAACCCATATCGATAGCCTACTAATATAGCGTTACAAGACTTAAACTCCACCCACATCTGACATTCAGATCCAGGTCCAGATCCAAGATCAAGAGAAGATCAAGAAGAAGAGAATAACGAAGAACGACTTAATGAACCATTCTGCATTCAAGATCCAGGTACGTTTCCACAATTACAGTTTACGATTTATCGACAATCGACATAGATAATTAAGAATATAGATTTAAAGATTAAAGATTTAGACTAAAGATTCTAACTAGTGGTATCAGAGCCATCTCTATGTCTATCTATATCTATTGAAATTTAGGTTTATAAGAATATTAAAACATATTCATATTTTCATTTATTTCAATCAGAAAGATTAGTATAGATCATTGGATTTGTAAGAGTTTAATGATAATAGTAAGGATAAAAAAGTTGAATACCTATAGCATATAACTGATAAGAATGATAATGATAGGGAAGTTCAATAGGTTTTTTTGGTTTTATTTAAGAAAAGAATAATTCTAAATAATATATATAAAATAAAAAATGAGATAATTAAGGAGAAATTATTTCTATTATATATATTTATTTGAAGTTATATATTTGTTATTAATTATAGAATTTATTATATTAATTATTATTTAAATAATTAATTAAAGAAATATATATATATATATATATATATATATATATATATATATGGAATTTAGTAATTATAATTAATTAAAGAATTCAGATTTTAATTTTAGAATAATAATTAATTATGATTAATTATTATTAATTAAGGAATTAATTAATTATATAATTATGCTAATTTTTTTTAAAGAATTTGTCAAATTAATAATTAAAGAATTAATTAAGGAATTTAATATTGTAAGAATAATTATTATTATTATTATTATTAATTAAGAAATTAGTTATATATATATTGAGGAATTAATTAAGGAATTTAATGTTTTAAGAATAATAATTAATTATTATTATTATTATTAATTAAGGAATGTAATTATATATATTGAGGAATTATGGAATAAAGAACTCTTACAATTCTAATTAAGTTTTTTTTATAACTTAATTAAGATATTAATTATTTATAATAATTAACGTATATGTCATAAAAGAAATTAAGGATAACATTAAAGGTATAGAAACGAAAATAAAATCAAGAATTATATATATAATTTTTAGTAAGAATATTTGAAGAGTTATATATATATATAATTAAGAAAGTGAGATATGATTAGATAATTAAGAAAATATTAATTAATATATTATATATATTTTGGTTATATTTGATATATATACAGAATTGTGTATAAATTTAATAATAATTATAAAAGAATCTTAACCTATTAATTAAGAATTTTGAATTTTAGAATAATAATTTATTATTATTCTAATTATATAATTATGTAAAGAATTAAGGAATTCAGTTTTAGAATAATAATTAATTATTATTAGGTAAAGAATTAAGAAATTCAGTTTTTAGAATAATAATTAATTATTATACTTATTATAATTAATTTAAGGAATTAAAATAATAATAATATTATTTAAGGATTTAAAATAATGATAATATTATTTTAATTAGTTAAAGATTGAAGAAATATTTATTCATGAAATAATTGTTAATGTATTAATGCGAATTCTAGAATTTTAAAATTTTAATATATATGTTAGGTTATGATTTGAGAATTAAATAAAGAAAAATAGTTACTTATCATGTTTATAATATTTTATAAATATTGATTACAATAAGTTTGTAATATATTTAATGAATTAATATAAAAACGGATGAATTCATCAATTTAATTTATGACTTAATTAATGTATGGAATATATTCAGAAATTAAGAAAAAGTCAATTTATATAAATATATTCAGAAATTAAGAAAAGAAAATAATAAAAAGAGATTATTATTTTATTAATAATAATAATTTACAATTAATGAATAAATAAATATCAATAACTTATTTATAAAGAATTAAGTTATTTATCAAGAATTAAGGAAATCAATTAACCTAATAATTGATAAATCTAAAATTTTTAGGTAATATGTGTAATTGATTATTTAATTATTTATTATTATTATTATTATTATATTTGGATGAATAATTTATATTACACATTCGAATATTTCGGTCTTTATGTATAAATTGTGTTGATTGATATTAAGAAATAATTGAGTGATTAGTAAAATCACAATTATTTGTTTTGTGTAACACATATGGAAATTATGCAATTTTGATACATAAAACAACATTCGAATTTTCGTTATTAATAACACATTCAAAATTTGGTACAATTTTAGGCCCACTTAAATTTGTAATTATGCGGATGTTAATCGACCCAAAGGAAGGTTAATAATTGGTCGGATTACAAATTTAAATAATGTACAAATTATTAATTTATTGAACATATTTGTTTTATAAGATTAAGACGGTTGTGTTTGTAACTATGCGGTTATTAATCGGACAAAAGGAAATTTAATAATTGGTCGAGTTACACACTTAAAGTATGTACATAAGTTATTAATTTATTAAATCAATTAATTGAAGCAACATCCTACCAAAGTAGGCTCTCTTATGAAGGTTAATATGTTTTATAAATTAAGAAGGTAGTGTGTATGTATTTCATGTGGTTATTTAATCGGCCCAAAAGAAGATAAATAATTGATCAGAATAACATTATGCACATGTGGTAATAAATATGTAACAATTATTCGGTAGCCATGTGAATAATTGGAATATCCAAAGATAACCAATTGTTTGACATGACTTATTGTTAATATTTGATTACTACAAAAGAATACCGTTTGCAAGTTAATATTTAATATCCAAAGACTAAATATTAATGTTGCGTTTGGTATCTTATGATGAGACGTACCATTATTTTGAATTTATGTGATTATTAAATTTTGTGAGTATGGTTGTTCATTTATTTTGTTATCTAATTAAGTTAACACTTCTGCTTATACAGATTTTTTCTTGTCAACATCTTAAGTTCATTTTATATGATGAAGTTTTTTTTAAGGCGTATCTAGAATTTGTTATTGTATTTTTAAGAATTATATCTAAAAGGGTTAAAATTTCTAAGGGTATTATTAGAATAAAGATTTCATAAATAATATATGTTTTATTTTGTTTCAAAAGTAATGCATTAAAGTCAGAGTTACAATAATGTATTCTCATGCATCTAATTTAGATTTTCTTATTTACACTTGCGTTAATTGATGTGAATTGTAGTTGTCTAAAGGGAGACATAGTCTCTATATGAACTCACATCAATTGTGTTTAAGAAAAATAAAAGATTGAAACAAAAATAACATAAATAGTGTTCACTTAGCAAATACCTTAATACATAATAAAGAAATGAAGTTGTAAGAATTGCAGATATTGCACCTAAAAGAAAATTACTAAAGAAAGTGGTGCATAAAAGAATACATATTATAGTTTGTTTTGTTTGTTCTAAGAGTAATTTAACTTCAGTACTCATACACATTTGATGGTAACTTCAGTATTACTAAAGTAAATGTGTTGATGTACGGTTGAGTTAATTGTCAAAAGTCAATTGATGGTGAAAGAAACATCGGCGTGGGCATTGACAATTCATATTAAAGATAAAGAAATAAAGAACTACTTTAGATACTTTTTTATTTGGAAACAAACATTTATGGAATATCTTCATGTAATTGATTCATTTGGAAGGAAGAGTTAAGAATTACAACTTATGTATGGAATAAAGATTAAACTAAAACAACTAATAAACTCTTTTGAGGCTGTCCAGTTAAGGTTAGGCCTTACATGCCTAAAGAAAATAAATTAGTCTAAAGAATTGTTTAAATGTTAATTGTGGTATATTCTAAAAGGTCTAGAGACAAAATTAGTCTCATAATTATTTCAAGATTAGGCTTAAACAAGAGTCTAATGTAAGCTCAAAATTATATGAATCAAGAAATTAAGTATAATTATGATGTTGGACAAATACTTGAAAGATCCTGGTTTGGATCATTAAGAAAGCAACCAAACAAGTAATGTGACATTTTAAGAACAAAACATTACATACTCATATAGTGAAATCGAATCGGATAGAGATCTTTTGGTATATTGATTCGAATTTTGTTTGATACTAAAACAGTAAAAAATTCATGCCACATAATTTTAGTTTAAAGAATTATTTCTTGTAAGAGTGTTAAGAAGACACTCGAATTATTTCAAGTTGATGGCAGAATTTATTAGGTGTTTTGTGGCATCCAATTAAAGAATCTTACTGCAAAGTTTTGTCACGGGGTTGCAAATTATGAATGATATAGAAAGACCACTAAAGATATTACGTGAGAATAATATACAGTTCTTTTACTTTAAGAGTAATATGAGTTCGTCTAAGTCGAACTATTTGGAAAATAAAGAATTCAGAGTGTTTACTTATCTAATGAGCATATTTAGACAAACTCTAAAATTACGGATCAGTTCTCTAAATTTTTTCTATCCGAGGTTTTTCATGAACATATTGTTCATATGGATATTGCATATTTAGATGATATACAGTTTTAGTGGGAGTTTGTATTGTGATGCTTGTATGGATATAATTTGGAATTTATGTGCACATTAAAGAATCAGTTTCTAAAGAAATTAAAGATTCAGTTTTAAAGAAATCAAGATTATAAAGTTATTCAAATTGATCTCTATAAGGAATAAAAGGAGGATCAGTTGGTATTAGACATGTTAAAGATCACACTATATGTTAATCCACACTACACACCCATGTTTAATCTATGTCATTTGATTGTATTGACATATGTGACTATTGATGGTTTAGTTACGAATTAATGTAACAAAAACTGCTTTAATCCTATGTTGATATAATTGATGGACGAGATTGATATAGATGTATTTAGAAATGATAACAATATTTTGAGCTCATAAGGTTATAATATACAGTTGAAGGAAATATTATATGACCCAAGTGGGAGATTGTTGGAATTATTTCCAATATTTGGGTACATATATTATTTAATAATTGTATATTAGTTGTTATCATAATAAAGATTAAAGCCCAATTAAAGTGATCTATTAAAGTATATAAGAGTTATGGGCTTATTTAGACATCTATAATAAATATGGGGACATATTTGTGTAGAAGCAGAAATAACATTTATTATTTCGTTGATGGGCCGAATAATAAATGGGTATATTAGGGCTAGGTCCCAACCCATATAGATAGTCTACCGATTTGTTTCTCTCATCGAACAATAAGGTTTCTATTCATCTCTCAAGAACACTAAAGGGGCTATCAATATAGGGTTGAAAGACTTAAACCCCACCCACATCTGACATTCAGATCCAGGTCCAGATCCAAGATCAAGAGAATATCAAGAAGAAGAGAATAACGAAGAACGACTTAATGAACCGTTCTGCATTCAAGATCTAGGTACGTTTCCGCAATTACAGTTTATCTCGATTTATCGACATAGAGAATTAAAAATATAGATTTAAAGATTAAAGATCTAGACTAAAGATTCTAACATACTATCCCTATGTACAATCATAAATTGATTTTAAATTGGTTGAGGCAACGCCCAAATTGGAATGAGATAATTAGAACCGGTGCTACACGCTTTACTACTACTTTATAGTACTTCTAAGTTTGAATGATCATAGGGAATATTTGGAAACTTTGGTAGTATCTCAAGATTACTCAAAATATTTGAAGATCATGAAGAGTATATATTAAGGGTATATAAGTGAAGCAAATTAGATTGGATTACATGTTTTGGACCAATGTTGTGATTACTATTAAGTTTATGGCTCTCTTGTTGTGTCTATTGAGAATTTGTGATGTTATTGATAATCATGCAATGAGATATGTCTATGAGGGTATTTGTAGGGAATGTAAAGCAATGAAGGATATATTTTTTAACAAGGCTAGGTTGAGAGGTATGTTTTGTCAACCTATTCACATGCTAGCATACCTATTAAATGATGCCTTTTAGTATTATTATGACACTTATTATAAAAAATAAACTGTTATCTAAGTTATACTTGATTTTAACACCCTACAAAAGATGATAGACAAGAGAGACGGGAAAATATTATTTCATGAAGTTGAACACTTTAAAATACGTAGACTACCATCTTTTGCACAATAAAATAACATTGAATATGTTGAAGTCTACTATAAATTTTGTATGTAATTCATAACTTTGGTATAAATAGAAATCATTTCATCTTTTATGTTATCTATTATGAATAATGGAAATTATTTTTATGCATAGTGGAAGTCATTTAAAGGAAGTACCCCAACTTTGTAAGAGTTCACAATTAAATTCTTCAGCCAAACATATTCTTCATTAGGTTGTGAGCATAATTAAAGCACCTTTGATTGAGTTTATTTAAAAAAGATAAACAAACTAGAGAATGAAATATTTAATGTCTTGTTCTATATTCATTATAACCTGTGTTTGCAGAATATGTATGAATGCATTGTCAAAAACTTAATGACTTAACGAATATTTTATGTTATTACTAAACATTATTTTAAATTTGTAGGTGCAAGCGTGTAAATCAATCATATGATCCTATTGATTAAAAATCCATTGATAAAACATAATTTTGAATCATTAAGGAAGAACCATAAGCAACTATTGGTATAAAGATGATATTCCGGTGATTCATGTTACTTTGATAATAACCATTGCTTTGAGAATTAAATGCATGATTTGAATAATCAATATTATGGTTGCTAGTTTTCATGTTTGGATTGAAACATTTGACATTGTCAATGTTGTTGTTAATGTTATTGACTTATTATAAGTATATTTTGTGTGATTGGTGTTTTGATTGTACAAAATTATGGATATTTTGTATGATATTAGTTTAAATGACAAACTATTAATTTTTATTAACATATACTTGATTAATTTTGCATATGCCTAAGTGATTAAATATACAATTTACGACTAATATATTTAAATTTAATTTAAAAAAATATTAAAATTCGGTTAAACCAGTTGGATTAATCGGATTGAAGTTTGTCCATGATATTTAGAACAATGATATTTACTCACGTTAATTCTCCAGCCATTAAATAAATTGTATTTTTGTTTTTATTTCAGCAATGATTTTATTTCTTTTATAAACAAGCCCACAAACTCTTACTCTTAATTAAACCTAAATCTAAACTAATATACCCCTCTTTCTTATCGAGTCTTCGTTCACCTTCCTAAATAGTCCTCATCACCACCATCATCCTTCTCACGATGAATCTCACGATGAATCTCTCATAAACTGTCATAGTCACAACGTCACATCATCAGATTCTTAGTCGCACTCCGTCACCTAATCTGGCTAAGCACTATAATTTTTTTTTTTTTTTTTTTTTGTCAATTCACAACATAATGATGCAACAAAAATATTGTAATGCTAGTTTTTAAGACCACATCACAACAAAATAACAAAATATTGCAAATCTTCCAACCATATTTTCAACCAAAACATTTTTTTATGAGAAATATTATATGGAAAATATATATTGCAAAATATATCACTAAAAATATAAAAATAAAATATGATTTCTAAATTTATATAAATATATTGTTATAAGTAAACAACTAATCTAGTAACATATAAACCAAAGAATTATGCTAATAATATCCCTAAGATCTATTGACGTCAATGTTTGCAAATTATTTAGCAACAAAATATATTTCAATTATCTATTGTCACACATAATATATAAATAAGGCAATAAAAGTTGTAAAATAAAGTGTGAAGTATCTATGCTAGTTTTGATTATTAAATTTGTAATATATATTGTATTAGAGAAATGAATGAGGAAGGAAATTTAAGGGAGAGAATGACTTGACGAAATCTGATTAGTTGAAAAAATCAAATAATTTCTCTCTTCTCTCTTTACTCCCATATTTTTTTTTTCAATCAATGAGTTGATGTCAAATAATTTCCTTCCCTGTCACTCTTTATCTATATATATATAAAGCTGCTTAATTTTTAAAGTGTCCGGATTGCCGGGTCGAGAGATATGGTTAATTTGGATACTTGGGTCGGATTGTGGGTTGACCCGCCTTTAAATTTAAAACGGTTAAAAATAAAATTAAAAATGCTAGAGGTATGTTTCGAACTTGTAACCTAACAAAACAAGTACAACTCTTTAACCAACTAGGCCACAAAGACTTTATATTTTAAATTCAGCACCAAATTTTATAAACGCGCAACGTTTTAATATTAATATAAGTTCAACTTTTTAACTAACTAATTATATATATATAATGATGTTGAGTAAATGGATACTTGGGTTGGATTGTGGGTTGACCCACCCATAAACTTAAAACGGTGAAAAATAAAATTAAAAATATTATCCGTAATGTTTTTTCACGATTTTTTATATTATTAATCGTGCAAATGCACGGGCTAAATGCTAGTTGTATTAATACTAATAAATAATATATTCCAAACTAGTTATGCAATTCTATGATAAAATATTATTACAAACTAAATTGATATTATATTAAATAGGTTTTTAAATATTGTTCAAATATTCGTAATCGATTATAATTTTTTTTTCATTAATAATAATAGACAATTTATTCGCAACTAGTTTTGAAATTTTTTTCTGATAACGTAATATTACAAATTGAATTGCAATAATATTAATAGTTTTGAAAATATTGTTCGAAATTTTAGTAATTTATTAGCAATACGTTTTGCATTAATAATATTCTATAATCTCTTCACAACTAGTTTTACAATTCTATGATATCATATTATTTCAATAATATTTAACAGTTTTGAAAATATCGTTTAAATTTTAGTAATCTGTTGGGAAAACATTTTGTATTAACCATAATAGATAATCGTTTCGCAGCAATTTCTATAATTTTATGATATCATATAGCAAACTACATTGAAATAATATTTAATAGTTTTAAAAATACAATTCAAAATTTTAGTAATTTATTCGCAATAGGTTTTGTATTAAACTATATCAATTTGTACTTAATTGTTTTTTAGTAGTAATGGTCATTGATCAATGATTATTATCTTTGGAGCACGTCCGTTCATACATGTCAACCATGATTTAAAAAACTAGATTAATGACTCTGAATCCTCATTGGATAGTAATCCATATTCTAGAAAAATCGATTGTCCATGATGATTAACCCCGACAAAAGGAGCAAAAGGCATATCATAGTATTTTGTAAAATATGTTGTGTCAAATGTGATGACATCCGAGAAGTACTCATAAGTAGCCCTGCATTTTCCCTCAACCCAAAACACATTCTTTATCCAGTTTTTCTCGTCCACATCATAAACATGAAAAAAATTAAACATATACTTTGCATTCGATAAAAATACTAACATAGTGATTTGGCATCACCATTTCCTAACCGCAACTGCTTAGCTTCTAAAATACAATTTCTACAACTTCTCTCATCAAAAGTCAAATTATCATATCCACCAGGTTCAACTACTAGTGATTGAAATGTTTTTGACAAAGTAATTTTAGCTTCGTCGTTTAAATCCAATATTCTTTTCGCAATTAGTTCTAGAACCTTGTGAGATCTAAATTCTCTTGACTTTCCCGGGCTCAAGATATGGTTATGGTCATGGAAGACACTAGTTATCTCAACAATACCTTTATTCCGAAACACAATATTTATCTTCTCCTTACAGTTCGTCTTGGTGGAAGGTCTATATTATAAAATATTTTTTCCCTTTGTAGAACATGCATCACTTTTGGCAAAAACAATGGAGAACCACTTTTGCTTGATATATAAATCATTCCTCGCTCCAAGCTTAGAAATACCAAAACCCTTTGACTGGGTGTTAACAACCCTAAACTGGAACTGGGAGTTGATGAACGGCAATTTCCTATACTGTTGTGTTGGAATTACACGAAGTTGAAGCTTAGGTTGGATTTAGAGTCGGAAAATGGAGAATTCAGACGTGGAAGCGATATTGGACGCATTTCACTACCACCTCTTCAGAACGAGGAGACATATATATATGAAGGAGAGTACGAGGATGCATATATGGCTGATAGGGATGGGGTGGAGAACGAGAATGCATATATGGATGAGGGTGGGTGGGCAAACGAGGAGGCATATAGGAACGGGGGCGAACGAGGAGGCATATAGGGATGGGGGGAAAACGAGGAGGCATAAAGGATGGAGAGGGGGGGGGGGGGGGTAAACGAGGATGCATATGGGGGGTGCCTGAGCCTCAGAAGGCAGTGCCTAAGAAGGCAACACCTAAGAATGCAACACCTATTAATGTACCACCTCTTAACACATCATCACCTATTAATGCACCACCTCTGAACACAACAGCACCTCGGAACGCAGTAGCAGCTGGGAATGCACCACGTGCAAATTTTACAGAGAATTTGTTTTGCATTTCTCAATGTACAGTGATGATTGACAGATCCACCAAACACTTGTCATATTTATGTGGTGGTTGGGATACAACGCCATTGTATGACAACGCCATCCACATCTTATACACAGCCATGGACAATGATAAATGTTTTAGGGATGCCATGCAAAAATACTTCAAAGATCAAACATTTACTACAGAAAATGAAGATATAAATACAAATGAAAAAACACCCGAAGTTAGGATACCCGAAGTGAGGTACCCGAAGTGGGGGTACCAAAAGGGGGAGTACCCGAAGTAGGGGTACCAAAAGGTGGAGTACCCGTAGTGGGGTACCAAAAGGTGGATTACCCGATGTGGGGGTACCAAAAGGTGGAGTACCCGATGTGGAAAATTGTTTACAAATGGTGGTTTGTGTTTTACGACTATAAATAATGGCTAAAGAAATTAACCTTACTTTGAGTATGCCCAAATAGATTACCGTGATGAAATCATTTTGGGGTTCATTTATGCAAATGAAGATGATAAGAATGCGAGGTAATTACTGTTATTTATTTATCTTAGTTAATTTTAAAAGAAGATTGTCCTGAAATGTATAGGTTGTATTCAAATAAGTAGTACATTGTGAATTTTCTAGTCTTCAATTATATTTGATTTTCTAGTCTTCAATTATATTCGATTTACTAGTCTTCAATATATTCGATTAACTAGTCTTCAATCATATTCGATTTTCTAGTCTTCATTTATATTCGATTTACTAGTCTTCAATTATATTCGATTTACTACTCTTCAATTATATTCAATTTACTAGTCTTCAATTATATTCGATTTAACATTTCGGGTCCCGAAACCATCATTTCGGGATCCAAAACTATCATATTGTGTCCCAAAACCATCATATTGTGTCTCGAAACCATTATATTGTGTCCCGAAACCACCATTTCTTGTCCCGAAACCATCATATTGTATCCCGAAACCATCATATTGTGTCCTGAAACTATTATTTCGGGACAAGAAACCATCATTTCTTGTCCCGAAACCACCATTTCTTGTCCCAAAACCATCATATTGTGTCTTGAAACCATCATTTCGGGATAAGAAACCAACATTTCTTGTCCCGAAACCACCATTTAGGGTTTAGAAACCACCCTTTTGGGTCCTGAAACCATCATTTCCTGTCCCAAAACCATCATATTGTGTTCAAAAACCATCATATTGTGTCTTAAAACCATCATTTCGGGACAAGAAATCATCATTTCTTGTCCAGAAACTACCCATTTCTTGTCCCAAAACCATCATTTCGGGATAAGAAACCATATCTTTATCCCAAAACCACCATTTCGGGACCTGAAACAATCATATTGTGTCCCGAAATCATCATTTCTTGTCCCGAAACCAATATAAGTGAAAAATATTCATTATGAAAGTGCATTCATTATGACAAAAACTTAAAAATATTCAAAGTTACAACACGTTACAACATGATCATATAAGTATTATCTTCGTTGAATGTTATCCCCACACGCATTAGCTTCGACATATATTTGATAGGACAAAAGTGATGTGAAGGATAATTGTGTCGAAAGTGGATCATTCCATTGTTGTTGTTGTTGTTGTGCTGAATCCAACACTATAGATGTTGTGACCGCATTTCCCTTCTTTAATCTCGATGACTTCTTGGGGATTTCCTCAATTAAAGATAGTTTCCTCTTTATTGGTGGTCGTCATCGACTTCTAACATTGTTAGGAGGGTGTATCAAAATGGATATAGCGGGAGATGGACATGGAGATGCTTATGTGCTTTTGTTTTTAGATGTTTCTGTGCTTCCATGATTAAGTGACATAAAGTGTTCCATCAAGCCTTTTATTCCGTTCATCCAAAAAGAACAATTGTCTTCAGATATTACTCTAACTTGTTGAACCTCTTGCATCAATCGAGTTAGACTATTATGACATTTGTTTTCTTACATAGACATATCTGACTCATAAATGTTGGTGATATTTTTATACCCACGCTTAATATGTTTACACCACCGGTCCATTATATAATACATTGATACCTCATTCACCCTCATTTTTTTTCAACATAACCATGATATGACTACACAAAATACCTCTAAACTCAAACAATCGACATTGACATTTAACATTGTAGTCAATTTCGGTATAATGCACTTTATAAAAAACATCTCTTACATGTTCTCCATTAACCCCCAAATGATTTCCTCAACTCTAAATATACAAGTTGTCCCTTCCTCTTCAATGACTAAGATGTCGCACAACATTAACCCTCTAACTTCTTATTGAATCAATCTAAATATACCTGGAGTGTAGAAGGTTTGTATCACCTTCAAAGGCAAATCCAATGACAATTGGTATCAAAGAATTAAACGATTTGAAATCCAATTTCTTTTCTCTCTCGATATTTCTCAATAGAGCCCTATCATATTGCTCGACGAATTACTTTAGGGATGTTTTAGACTGCACGTAGCCATCAAAAAAGGCGTTCATACTTTCACTCCGTTGAGATGTTGATATCCTGACCTAAAATTGACCTTTCACATAAACAGTTTTCCATTCAGATCTTTCCAAAAATAAAGATTTCAACCAGACATTATCTTCCAACTGATAATCTTCTATTAGTCTAATCCAATCCTCTTCGCATTGTTGAATATTTAAGGAGTTGTATACTATGTTTTTCAGTCTCTTCTTTATTAGATGGTAATTAGTATGTGTTCCAAGTTTTATAGGAAGTTTCTTCATTATATAGCACAAACAAATCGATGATAAGTTTTAGGAAATACCTTCTCAATTGCAATCGCCATGGATCGACATTGGTCTGTGATTATAGAATTTGAAGGTCGATCATCCATACTTTCCAACCAAGTTCTAAAAAACCAAGTAAAAGAATGTTAGAATATAATTGTTAGAATTTATGAAAAGCTTTAATAATTAATGAATAAACTAAGTTTAAATAAATATATAAGTTAAATTTTTAAGTCATATCAAGTATATTAATTGTTTTAAAGATAACAACAATCTGTTGTAGTGTAGTGGTAAGCACTCCTTCCTATCACACGGGTGACCGAGGATCGAATCTCACCAGCTGAAAATAATAACCAGAATTTACACGTAAGCGACATTGGTTTACCGGAATTTCCACGCAGGTGACATCGGTTTACCGATCGGTTTCCAGATCGGTCTACCGGTTGATTTTTAGAAGTGTGTACGAAATTTAATATTCTGGTTATATAAAGGCTGCGCGTCTGGTATTTAATGTTCCACTAGTGGAAATCAGTTTTCCCTTTTTGATTATTTAATCTAAATATTCAAAATTGTTGGCCGTTTAAATTTAGTATTGATTAAAAAATTTGTTTTATAAAAAAATTTTGTTAGTTAATTTCTTTAGCAGTTTCTCCCTTTTTGAAATTTTTATTTAAAAATTGTGAAAATCAGCATTTTGAAAATAAAAATCGGATCATTATTAAGTGACATTTAATAGTCATAAGTTCCCAAAATAAAAACTGTAAGAGAAATATTATAAAATAAACATAAGCATAAATGTAGAAGTTAGTGTCTCCCTTCATCCGGTTTAGAGAGTATTTCGTTAAAGAAACCGCGCATAAAACCGACGGCTGGTTATCCAGGAATGTTGCGCTCATAAATCCTTATCGATTGAACAGGAATATCGAACTCGACATTTCTTTCACTTTGAATGACATTATCAACCGAGCTTCCAACACCTCCACGGATTCTCCGGTCTGACCGGGCACTATGAGGGATAACTTGAAGCGGTATTGCCTCAATGGGTTGGGACATTGTTCTTGGTCTTCGATTCAAAGGTTGTTCATCCTCTTCATCTTCTTCAGAATTCGGCTTTTCAGTGCCTAAAGTAGTATTCACCGGTGTTGCGGTTCCCGGTCGCACATTCTTTTTCTTTTAGCCGCTCTACTCTTCTTGGTAATCGGATGAGACTCATCTTTTTCCTTATTAATTTGCTCCTGATTTTTTAGAGCCGCTTCCTCATTGGCTAGTTCATTTGCCTTAGCCTTGGCATCCTCTTCTTCTTGGAACCGCCGGGCAGCCTCTTCATGCACCCTTAGCTTTTCCGCGTCGGCAACACCTTGATTCTTTACCAGCTCAAGGAGATGTAATGACATAGTCTGAAGCGAAGATAGAGTTTGAGAGACTATAGGTTGGATTCGGCCGACCTCCTCCTGTACTTGCGCCAGTTTGATATCGTGGGATTAAGATGATGAGGCACATTCTTTGAGAACTTTGGTTACTTGAGCCTCCATGGATGCCTGCCATGGGGCCATGGATTTTTGGATCAATTTCTCAATGAGCACCCTTAGAAGTTCTTCAGAGAAGGGTAACAGTGAGCCGACAAAGTGGTGTTGCACAAGAGGCGCCCCATGAGAGTTGGCATGGAGAGATATCTCGGTTCCAGCCGATCCGTCAATAATATTTTCTCTTGATTTATTTTGGTCAGAAGACTTACACAAGGGAGATTTGGTCGTTTCAGCGAGAGGTGGGTTGGAGATTGCATTGTCCTCTTCTTTATTTTCCGACCTTTTGATAGAAGAATTCGGTGGACTGGAAGTTTTCTTTTCTTCTGACTCAATTTGACGATTTTCCTTGGTTTCGATTCCGTTAAAAATCTATATTTTTACCGATGGAGTCATGTCAGTTTGGAAGATTGACCGATTTCAAAACAAGACTTCACAACCTCAGCCTATCGTGTTTCATTTCGGTTAATATCTTCTTCAACCGTTTTTTCCTCAACATTGTATACAATTGCAATAAGATCCTCTATAACAGTTTTGAGTAGTGTTAGCACAATGTTATTCACTCATATGTCATCCCAATTTAAATTTAAATCCTCCTCCCTCTTCGCAATAATCGGTGATAGTGCCCTCCTCTTGGCATTTGCTTCAGCGATATGATATCTTGTTAGAGCTTCATGAACAGAGGTAGTTCTTGCCAAACCGAAATCCACATCTTTTAGAGATAAGAGGGATAGCCATTTCTCTTCCTTAGGTACTTTAGGAAGTACATTTTGGAAACTGATTTCAAGTCTTGCATTCGCCCATGCATAGAATATGTTGGAGGTCTCCATTGCCTTTTTATCAACTTCTTTGAGAATGTCGATCACAATATTCTCCGCTACTTTCTCATCTCTATGGAGGCCTTGTGATTCGTTAGAATCTTGTATAATTGCTTCTATTTCCTCCTCATGAGGACTTGAAATGACCCTAGTTTCGTTTTGGATCTTTTACTAGTTTTCTTCATTAGAGTGACGAGGAGCATTGATCTCCAAATTACCGGTGTCAGACTTAGTTGGTTCCCTAGTTTCGGCTTTCTCCTGATCATTATTGGTCAACCGATCTTCTTCATTTACAAAACCGGTCCGGTCGGTTTCAGCAATCTGACCGGTCTCACCATCATTATTTGTCAAATTGGTTTTAGCCATCCGATTGACCCAGCCACAATATTATTTATAATATCCGATAATATCGGTTGAGTTTCTAAAACCGCAAGCGCAACCGGTAGTACTAAGGTATCCTTAAAAGTAGTAATAGGAGATAAAATTGGTATATTTACCTCAGGAGAAGCGGTTTGTTTAGGGAAGGAAGTCCCCTCTGTTTTAGATTGACTGACGGCGCTGATAGTAGACTCGGCACGAGCATGAAGGTTGATTAGTGAAGCCACGCGGTTTTCCTAAGAGGGAAGTTTGGAGTCAATTTTTGTTTCCTCACTGTCGATATCTTCAATAATTGGTGTTATCATAGGTACCTCGGGCATTGGTTCTTTACCAATGAGTTCTTTACCCTTGGATTCTTTAACCTTGGGTTCTTTACCCTTGCTAACTCTAGCAAATCATTTCTCAATATTGCTAGAGATGATGGGTCAAATTATTTTGACTAAGTGTCAAAGTATTTTGACTATTGAAATTTTGATGATGAGTGTGTCTAAAACTTAATTTAAGCCATCTAATCGTTTTTGCTGTAGGTGTATCGAAAATAGGTTATATTAGACTAAGTCTTAATGTGATTTATTAGAATAATTGGCCATTAGAGGCATAGAGTTAGACGTGCAGTCTAACAGACGTAGTTAGACGTACAGTCTAACAGATATGTAGTTAGATGTGTAGTCTAACAGACGTAGTTAGACGCGCAATATAACAGATACGTAGTTAAACGTGCAATCTAACAGATACGTAATTAGATGTGTAGTCTAACGGATACGTAGTTAGACGTGCAGTCTAACAAATATGTAGTTAGATGTGTAATCTAACAAATATGTAGTTAGACGTGCAGTCTAATAGATACGTAGTTAGACGTGCAGTTTAACAGACGTAGTTAGACTTGTAGTCTAACATACGCAGTTAGCCGTGAAGTCTAACGTATGAGAGTTAGACGTGTAGTCTAACTCCTTCAGATTAGTCTAAAGGGACGGATAATTAGAAGTGAAGTCTAACGTATACGTAGTTAGACGTGTAGTTTAACAGACGTAGTTAGACATGCAATTTAATAGACGTAGTTGGACGTGCTGTCTAACGTATGAAAGTTAAACGTGCAGTCTAACTCCTTCATATTAGTCTGAAGGGATACATCGTTAGACGTGCAGTCTAACGTATGAAAGTTAGACGTGCAGTCTAACGTATGAAAGTTAGACGTGCAGTGCAGTCTAACTCCTTCAGATTAGTCTAAAGGGAACCGTAATTAGACGTGTCGTCTAATCACATTAGACCAGGTGCTCTAATGGATCCTATTATTAGACGTGGGCGTCTAATTTCATTAAACGAGGTCGTCTAAGTGAATTACGTCTAATGCCATGATTAAGCAGTTGCTTGAAGCTAACACACGTCTACCCACGATCAACTAGTTGTACGCTACTCCTGCTCCACTTTCCAGTGAAGATCAGTACAACAGCCAGTTGCAATTAATTGATTAATGCCACATAAGCAAATATTCTTCCCACTACTTGTTTTTACAGGAATATCCTAGAAGAATATTTGGCGCACTACCAGATTGGAATGGCCACGATCCTGGTGCTCAGAGTCTGCTGTGTACTATGGAGGCGTTCCAATTGAAGCCCGTCACATGTCATTATGGAAGATTCGACCGTTGGTACCTGCTCCTTATTTAAAGATCTACAATGACAATAGAAGAACTAACACAACAACTGCTGTAATTACAGATTAATCAATCTACGCATACAAACTGATATGCGAAAGAACTACTTTCTTGCTTTACTGTGTGTTTATCAAGAGAGAGTTAGAATCAAAGCATTGTTTTAGCTGAGTGATATACTTCGTCATATTGTAAGTTGAATAGAGTTTGTTCTGTTAAACTGTGAGCTAATAGTGCAACTGTATTTGATTCTAATAAACTTATAGTGAATCCTTCCGGTGGTTGGAAGAAGGGGTGACGTAGGAGAGTTTGCTCCGAACATCCATAAACAAATTGCTGTGTCATTTTCATTCTTTCATCTTCTCATTCTTGGTTCTTAGCTTCAAACCTGAGCAAGCATTTCCACACTTGAATCGTTCAAGAGTTTGTAAGGGTTTGTGTAGAATCGAAAGTAATTTAAATCCTTAACAGGATTTCTATCAAACCATTTTTCTTAAGCCGTCATAAATAGCTGACCCCCATCTCTATCGATTACGCCGATCCTATCAATTGGTATTAGAGCTCTGTTTCTATTATCAAGCCTTCACTAAGAATGTCGATCATAACCAAAGATGTCAGTGCTACCGCAATCCTCACTTTCTCTAGAGAAAACTATATCGTGTGGAAGAAGAGAGTTCGTGCTCATTTCTATTCGCTTCATGACGACATGTGGAGTGTCATCACAGATGGTCCTATCAAGATAGATAAGGAGAAATCCGAATGGACCAGTGAAGACAAGAGGAAGAACAACCTCAATAACATGGCTTTAGATGTTCTGTACAGATCTCTTGATGATAGTATGTTCAACTACATCATCGAGTGTGATACTACTAAGGAAATCTGGGACAGACTCACTCAACTGTGTGAGGGCAATGAGAAAACCAAGGAGAACAAGATTATGGTTTCCACTCAACAGTTCGACAGATTCAAGATGCATCCCGGAGAAACGATGAACGAGTTCGACACAAGGTTCAGCCAGATTGTCTCCACTCTATCTATCCTTGGCAAGACCTATAACAATAGGGAGCTTGCTATTAAGGTCATGCGCGCTCTTTCGAGGGAATGTGATATAAAGACGATGACTATGAGGGAATCCAAAGACCTCAACAAGATCTTGCTCTTTGATTTTTCGCTAATCTCAAGGCCTATGAGTTTGAGCTGAGCTCTAGGATTGAAGAAGATCAATCCACATCCACTATCATTGTCAAAGTGTTGGTGACTTCTGAAGAGCCTTCTATCGCTCCTGACGTGCAGACAATAGCTCAGCAGCTTAGCAGCGATGCTATGTCTCTCTTCGTGAAGAATCTTGACGACTTCATAAAGAAGAACAACTCTAACTCAAGCTCTTCAAATTCTAATGATTATAAGAAATCCAAAGCTAATGTTAAGTGTTATAACTGTGGTATTTTAGGTCATTAGCAATCGGAATGTCGGAAGCCGGAATACGAAACCACTGTGATTCTTATTCCTCATCCAGCGACAGTGATGAAGATGAGGTGGCTTGCTTCATGGCAAGAGAAGAAGAAGAAACTCAGGAAACTGAGGTATTTGACTTCTCTTCTGAAAAGTTTCAAGGGAACAACTGGTAGCTGCACTAGATGACATGGTCATAGAGTACAGAAAGTTAGCAGAATCCCTAACAAAATCTTTACCCAAAGAGTTTCAACCGGTTTTATCTCAAACTCAAGAATCAAATATTTTTGCAAAGAAAGTAGTAGAGATCTCATCTGAGAATGAGATGCTCAAGGAACAGATTCAAACTCTTTCTGCTGAAAACAAAAGGCTAAACTATGTTGTTAGTACTTGGACAAGGTCTAGAAAAGCGGTCAAACATCAGATGAGTCTGTTAAAACCTGCTAGATCTAGATCCAGTTTAGGATTTGATGGTAATGAACCAAACCGGTCCTGCAAAAAGTCAAACTCAGCTACCAACAAGCTTAAGCCAATAAGTTTTGTTAAAAGGAGTTTAACGAATATTGAATCTGATCCCATTCATGAAGAAGTAGCTTTGAAGAATGAAATAACTTATGTTCCGCCAACTGTTAGCTGAAAAATAAGCTAGAAGCATCCAACAATTCTGGCAATCTAAAACCTGACTCAAAGTCAATGAGTTTTAAAAGAAAATCATCTTCTAAAGCTAAAGGATCAGTGGCTAACAAGAAGGCGTCTTCTATGTCAAAATCATACGCATTAATCAGAACACAAAATGAGAAATCCATTAAAATATTTCAAATATGGATTCCTAAGAGACTAATTGATCGAGGACCCAATTGAATGTGAGTACCAAAATTTGTAAATAGTTTCTTGTGTAGGTGATGCAGGAGAGCTGCAGGAAGGAAGCATGGAGAATACTCTTCTGAGTATACATTTTAGAAGATCAACAATGGCCTTTGTCATTCCAGAGGACTAAGTGTTTTTATGTTTTAAAAATATTTTTGGTCCTAAGGACCTCAAAACATTTGTTTATTCATTTTGTACATGCACAAAATGAGAGGGAAAATTTATTTTGAAAATAAAGATAAACTCAGACAAAAATCATTAATCGGTCTATTAGACGAGGTCGTCTAAGGGAAAAAGCGTGTACTTAGACGTATTTTTGTTCACACTCTATGCATTTAAGTTTGTGTGTCTTGGTTAATAGCCTGCGCGGTTAAACGTATACGTCTAATAGACGTTACACGTTTTTACATCAAGAGCAAGTGCATGCTCATGTCTAACCAAACACACATCTAATGCGTGTTATTCATGCGTAATTAGACGTCGACATCTAATAGACGTAAACGTCAATAAGACATGTGATTAGTCGCTTGCATCTAATAGACCCATGCGTCTAATAGACGTTTAGATTATATAGGTTGGTGTAAGTAAGAAAAACGTCTAACTACGTGTGTAATTAGACCGATCAAGATAGTTGTCCCACGTGAGGCAATATCTATTTTTCCCGCTCAAACATAAACATAGTCATCTCCGAATAACTTGAAGACACGTGTCTTTAAAGTTAAGAGACAATGACTAATAAACCCTCAAAATAATGATGACTACTTGGAAAGGACGTCTAATATTAATTGATGGGCCATACCCCTAGGAAAAATGACAGTTATACTATGCGACTCTTGGGAGTCTATATAAGGACACTTTTTCATGAGATTGAAAGCTTTTTCTAACTCAACTTTTCTAAGAACCCTAGATTTCTTTGATCTTCTCTCTAAGAAACCCTCGTTTATCTTGTGTCTGTTCGTATTTTGTCGAAAATGGGAAACAAGAGAATCATTCTTGGTCAATGTACTCTACAGGTTGATTTTCCCTCCGTCTACACGTTTGATCAGCAAGATGTGGTCGAGATATTCAGAACCCTTGAATATTCCGGTCTCGGAAAGTACCTTGGCGGGCCGTTCATATTCCATGAAAATGAAGTAAGGGAGTTTTTCAAATCGACGATAATGGTCGGCGACTCCATTGTGACTATTATGAATAACACCGAAATCTCCTTCAACGAAGCGTCTTATGCGGAGTTCTTCGAACTTCCGTCGGAGGGGAACACATTCAACTTGAATCTGCTATCGGAAGTCACGGCAAAGATGAAGACGGGTTTCTTCGCCGATGGCTCGAAGATTCGACTTAACGGGAGTAAGAAGGCTCACAAACCATATTTTATTTTGCTAAATGATGTGGTGGCTAAAGCACTTCAGGGGAAGGCGAGGTCGTTCCATTTATACATTCAAGATCGTTTTAACTACATGACGGCCATTTTAAAAGGGATTTAGGTCAACTAGGCCACAACTTTGTATTAAAATCTTTGCATTGCAATCAATTAGGAGAACAAGGAAAGTGTAAACTTTGTTGCTCAACTAAGTCACTTGTTGGAACATTTGGGGGTCCCCATGGGGGATTCGGAGCCGATCAACTCGACCAGGGTGTTCACAGTCTTCACCGTTGCTAACACTCTCGTCAAAATGAAGAACATCAAATAATCGCTCTCGGGAGCCTCAAGCCAAAAGACATGAGGAAGGTCTGTTACTCGTTCCAGACATCCAGCGACTTATGTTCTGTCTACAAGAGCCAAGCGATCTAAAACTGTCAATGAATCTAAGGCTAGTTCTACCAGCCTTAAGAGTTATTCGAAGAAGTATTCTGGAATAGTCGATTCTAAAGTCAGGCAGGTCTAGTCGAACTTGCTGCCATTCCCATGTCTCCCCTGTCTCCAGCTGTGAGTCAGTTGCGAAAGCCATCCAAGTCCTTTGTTTCAAGAGGAGAAAAATTAAAGGCGCCCAGGGCGTCTAAATCGGTGAAAACGTCATCGAAGGTAACCCCTCCCCAATCTTTGGCCAAAGTGCCTAAATTTGATGTTCCTGTGGTGGAACAAGACGTATATGTTTTTATTCCTGTTGAGGAATTTGCTGCCGGGCCAACTATTGAGCCAGTTGGTCCAAACACTAAAAATTTTGACAGTGTTCCGTCTCTTGTCCGTCAACCCAATCTTGTAGCCGCTGGTTCTACAGAGTCTGTTGAACCAGAACAAGGTGTAGTTCTTACCCTTGTTGCTGGTGGTGAATTTGAAAAGGCTATTTATATGATAGTCGAAATGCCTCATGTTCCCAATCCTGCCCCAACGGAGTCATTAGTGACTGGTAAGGTTGTTCCAGCCGAACCCACGCTGGGACTCTTTGTCAAACCTCTTACTGTCCACGAAATCATGTGTTTACAAGACAAGTTGTTGGAATCACGATTGGGGAACCAAGGCCCATTCCAAAACATGTTGAGGTGATTGGAAAAGGGAAGGATGTTGCAGTCGATCCTAATGAGGATGTCTTTGAAGCAACCTGCATCGTCAATCTTATGATGGATCAGGACAACAATATTGCTACTGAAAAGATCGAAATTTTTGACACTTGGGTCTTGAATAGAATGTCTATCAAGTACGATGAAGTCATCAATGGAAGAAGCATTAGCAGTCAATGGTTAAAGCTTGTAAGCAATGAGAAAAGAGTCTTGAAATGGGTCAAGACATCAGAGATCTATGAATCTCTTAAGAGAAAAGAGCTAGTTGAAGAACATATGAGAGGAAGATCTCTCTTCCCGATTCTGTAGGCCAGAAGAGCCAATTTCAACCCTCTTGAGAAGAGTGTTAAGGCAGAAGAAAAAACTCTGAAAAGGTTGGAAGAAATTATGGAGTATTACATTTCTGTTGTTACCCGGTACGTTCATGGAGCAAATTGCGCAGGGGCTAGTCCATTTGGAAGTTCTTCAGATGAAGATAAACTTATGGATCTGACAGATTATCAAGTTACTGCTCTTCTTATAGAAATGAGAAGTTTTTCAGCAAAGAAAAAACGTCTAATGGCTCAACCCCGTGTTTAGCAATCTGTGGAACCCGTTCAAGCCAACCCGTCTATCGAAGAAGAAGAATTCGTTAAGGAACCCGATCAAGTTGTTATTAATCAGGAAGAGAAAGTGTTGGTGTCCCCTGTTCTTGAAGCAAAGGCATCTCCAGAGAAAGAGGCTGAAGTTAGTCGGCCTGATGCTGCTAGATCTGAGGGGGAACAAGCCAAAAATGATGGATCTTCCAAGCCTTTACCATTTCCTGGTATCACTGCTACAAATGTTCATGATAATATTCTCAACCCTTATCATAATTCAGGAAATTTGTCCGATATAGTTCACAAGGTATGTGAAAAAGTTTTGGAAGAAGAAAAAGAAAAATCTGAAAGTGAGTCAGAGTAGGATGAACCCGAGCAGTCCATGCCAGTTCATACCCACATCAATTCTATTCAGACCACTCCAGCAGATTCTCAAGAAATTTCAACTAACGAGGGATCATCTACTGTTGATGGTACGAAACTTATGAAGTCCATGACAACATTGATGGCAACTCTTTAAAAGAATATGGCTGTAATGGAATCAAATATGATGAAAATTATGAAGACTCAGACATCAAACAAGAAGGAATTCGTTGATCTTCTTAAGACTCAAAATGATATGGAGCAAACATTGAAAAAGAACACGTATGAAGTTCATATCGTCAACAATTCCTACTCCAAATTTGAGAAGAACTTCTTCAAACGGCAATCCGAGTTGTTTGACTATGAAAGAGAAAACAACGTTGAAATGCATAATGAAGTTATGGATGGGATGAGTCTGCTTCAAGATCAGTTGGTTGAGGTTCAAGGTAACATGAGCCGTGCTGACGCTGAAAGGTTAGAACATGCTGATTCTTTTGTAAGGACAATAACGGAAGAAGAGGTGGTGGTGTTTCAATAGGCACTAGGTCCAAGCGAGAGCCAACCGGTGATAACAGTGACTTACCAATCAAAAGGGGCGGAGGTTGCAGCAGTGATCGCGGTGGTAGAAGCACTAGAGGTGATCGTGGTGGCCGAAGTGGTGGAAGTGTCCGTGGTGGCCGTTCTCTTCCTTCTTTTCACAACCTGCTGACTGGTGAAGAGATGAGCGGTGAAGGTTTCAACTACCCAATCGACCCACTCATAAAAAGGGAAGAACAATAATCTCCTTTCTCTTAAACTATCTTCTATTAGTTTATAAACTTGGTTCCTTGAATTCTGTTTCTGAATATTGGATTCTTTGGAAAGTGATTTTGTATGATCGGTGAACAAGCTTAACTCTTTCTTTTATATGATGAATGCTTATTTTGTTACCTATATAAAATTTTAACATCATCATCAAAAAAGGGGAAATTGTTGGGTCAAATTATTTTGACTAAGTGTCAAAGTATTTTATCTATTGGAATTTTGATGATGAGTGTGTCTAAAACTTAATTTAAGCCATCTAATCATTTTTGTTGTAGGTGTATCGAAAACAGGTTATATTAGACTAAGTCTTAATGTGATTTATTAGAATAATTGGCCATTAGATGCATAGAGTTAGACGTGCAGTATAACAGACGTAGCTAGACGTGTAGTCTAACAGATACGTAGTTAGATGTGTAGTATAACAGACGTAGTTAGACGCGCAGTATAACGGATACGTAGTTAGACGTGTAATCTAACAGATACGTAATTAGACGTGTAGTCTAACGGATACGTAGTTAGACGTGCAGTTTAACAGATATGTAGTTAGATGTGTAATCTAACAGATATGTAGTTAGACGTGCAGTCTAATAGATATGTAGTTAGACGTGCAGTTTAACAGACGTAGTTAGACGTGTAGTCTAACATACGCAGTTAGACGTGAAGTCTAACGTATGAGAGTTAGACGTGCAATCTAACAGACATAGTTAGACGTACAGTCTAACAGATGAAGTTAAACGTGCAGTCTAACGTATGAGAGTTAGACGTGCAGTCTAACTCCTTCAGATTAGTCTGAAGGACGCGTAGTTAGACATGCAGTTTAACGGATACGTAGTAAGACGTGCAGTCTAACAGACGTAGTTAGACGTGCAGACTAATAGACATAGTTAGACATGCATTCTAACGTATGAAAGTTATATGTGTACTCTAACTCCTTCATATTAGTCTGAAGGGATGCATAGTTAGACGTGTAGTCTAACGTATGAAAGTTAGACGTGCAATGCAGTCTAACTCCTTCAGATTAGTCTTAAGGGAACCGTAATTAGACGTGTCGTCTAATCTCATTAGACTAGTTGTTCTAATGGAACCTACTATTAGATATGGGCGACTAATTTCATTAGACAAGGTCGTGTAAGTGAAATACGTCTAATTCGATGCTTAAGTAGTTGCATGAAGCTAAAACACATCTATACACGATCAACTAGCTGTACGCTACTCCTGCTCCCCTTTCCAGTGAAGATCAGTACGACAACCAGTTGCAACCAATTGATTAATGCCATGTAAGAAAATATTCTTCCCACTACTTATTTTTTTGCAGGAATATCCTAGAAAAATACTTGGCGCACTACCAGATTTGTACGACCACGATCCTGGTGCTCAAAGTGTGTTGTGTACTATGGAGGCGTTCATATGGAAGCCAGCCACGTGTCATTATGGAAGATTCGATCATTAGTGCCTGCTCTTTATTTAAAGATCTTCAAGGACAACGAAAGAACTAACACAACTACGGCTGGAATTACAGATTAATTAATCTACGCATACAAACTGATATACGAAAGAGCTACTTTCTTGCTTTACTTTGTGTTTATCAAGAGAGAGTTAGAATCAAAGCTTTGTTTTAGCTGAGTGATATACTTCGTCATATTGTAAGTTGAACATAGTTTGTTCTATTCAACAGTGAGCTAATCGTGCAACTGTATTTGATTCTAAGAAACTTATAATGAATCCTTCCGGTGGTTGGAAGAAGGGGTGATGTAGGATAGTTTGATTCGAATATCCATAAACAAACTGCTGTGTCATTTTTATTCTGTCATCTTCTCATTCTTGGTTCTTAGCTTCAAACCTGAGCAAACGTTTCCGTACTTGAATCGTTCAAGAGTTTGCAAGGGTTTGTGTAGAATAGAAAGTGATTTATATCCTTAACATGATTTCTATCAAACCGTTTTTCTTAATCCAACATCAATAGCAAGACCCCCGTCTCTATCATTTACGCCGATTATATCAGAGTTTATGGTTTTGTTGTTTGTGAGAGGAATACCTGAACTGGTAGGAACATTAAGATGGCCTAGAATCTTGCTGATCTGCATAGCGTAGTCCAAATACCGATTGGTCTTAGAAAATAGCATTTCACACAGAATTCTGAATAAAACGCTTCCTCAGTTGATTCGGTCACTTGACAGAATACCGCACATCATATCGAATTTCTACCGAGTAATACTATTAAAATTTCTTCCTCTTGCCTGAAGCGCCTTTGAAACAATATCACATAGAATTCGGTATTCGAAACCCAAAGATTTCTTCTTTCCATTAAATTGTACCGGCTCACCGGTATTTGAGAGAACCATTTGAAGGTTGAGTGTTGTAGTTTCTGATAGATCGGTGGAAAAGTCTCTCCCCTCCGTCGAAAGTTGTAGGGCATCGGCAAACACACTTTTTGAGATAACAAATTTTACCCCATTCACCTCTGCATGTATAACCTTTTTTTTTATCTTTATGGTGTTGAAAAATTCCCGAACCGCCTCTTGATAGCATATCATCAATGTATTGAGAAAATGCTACAATCCAAATTACTTGATAGCCTCCATAATCCCTTGTATTTCGATTGAACCAGCTTTCTTGATGCAATCGAAATCAACCTGGACAATGTGAGTAAAAAGCGTGTTATCCCTTCTCATGGTGATAATTTGAAAATGATCAAGAGAACTTTTAGTGAGATAGTAAAATATGATCAGAATTGTAGAAAATAAAGATTTATGATTTAAGATTTCTACAAGTGTTCCTTTATATAGGGTTGAGGTGGCGGTTAAATCACCGAACCGTCACAAACCGTATGGTCTCACGTTTCCAAAAGGGCACCATTTTCAAAGGTTTTCCCTCCAAAACTGGATTTGGCGGTAAAATAAGACTTGGTGGTAAAAATAAGACTGGGCGGTAAAAGTAGATAATAATGTGAATAGAAATTAATGTGGAGGTTTTTAATAAAGCCGACATAGAGAGAGTATGAAGAGATAATCAATAAAAACAACTAAGTTATAATATTATTACTGCGAAAATAGAGCATTCGATTTTTTGATGCAAAAAACGGTTGTGAAACAAAATAACCATATTTTCATCACCGAAAATAAGTACATAGAAAAGATAATTTAATTCCTAACATCTACCCTGTGTATCCACCTTTCCGCCTTCTCCTTGGTTTGAATGTTGGATTGGCTTATAGGGTGTCCCGATTCGAAATTGAGATTAAGAGAAAGGAGGAAGTTGCTAATTTGGGGAGCATAACTGATCCTCCCATGAGGAGATGAAATCATTTGTTTCAGGTTATCAAAAATGATCGAAGACCAGTTGATCGAATGACCGCAACTTATGGCGGTCATCATGTTGAAAATTTTCCTAGTAGAAGTGGGTCGATTCCTTAGCCAGAATGGATCTGCCGACTATATTGTTAAGAAATTGGATATGATCGCATAGTCTGGACTTGACCCCATGAGTTTCGACTGGAGTCGTTGAGTTTGAAAAGAAAAAGGTCATTTCTTGATTTATGTTGTTTGATGATGGAGGGAAATTGGTAAAACCTTCAAAGGGCAAATCAAAGAACTGAGAGAATAGTTCTTCGGCAATCGTGATGGGTTCACCTTTCACTTGTGTCATAATTGAACCATCTATGATTTCACCATTAGAAAAGAACTCTATAATCTCTTCTTCAAAGATCACTTGGGATCCTTCAAGAAATTTGCGCAGACCTGAGCTCTCCGGATTTTCAAAAACAAGATTTCTAACTTCATTATCAAGAGTGGTTAGGACATAATCGAAGTCCACAATAAATGATGTGCGAGCGGGAGACAAACTCATTTTTGAGGAATGGATTACTAAGGAGAGGAGCTTCAAAATATTGAGAGAGAGATAAGATTTAATTTTATTGTGGTTTGCTCTTGAACGAGTTGCTTGTTAAATAGGGATCTGGTTGAAGAGCATTTAAGATCACATTGAATGAAGATGTCTATTCGTTATGATATGCCTTTTCACATTTCCCGAAAGGACACTTTTAAGCATTGGAAAGGTGCTAAAATTTTGCAGAGAATATCAAGAAAAATGTGATGTAACTGACCGGTCAAGAGTAACTGACCGGTCAAGAGTAACTGAGTAGTCAAGATTAATTGACTAGATTCGAAACGCTAGGTTATTCATTTATTGACCTTTTTTGAAATTGAAATAAAATTTGAAACGAACGATTTATGAGAAGCGGCTGCTTCTCCCTAAGAATGTGCCCAGTTTACGTGATAAGTACTTTGAAATTTATGAAGTTGATTGTTTTAAAAACCGAAGTTTTACGAAAGCCGATATTTCATTAAGAGGATTAGGACATTACATGACCGATACATGATGCAAAATGATTGGTTTTTCAGAATAAGTTAATAGATATTTGATCCTAAATCTACTAGTTTGAGGATTCAGAAGTTAAATATTTTCTGACTCTAGCTTTCTCTACCCGGTCGATGTACGCATGTAGGCGTTCCCTTGTGAGGAGTTGAGTTGGATAGAGAGAAACCCCTTGACCAAGGAAGATGTCGATATCAAATAATAGACCACATAACTGGGGAGCATATCCGGTCATCATTTTGTCCGAAGAGATCATCTTCTTCAAATTGTCGAAGATGATCCTTGACTAATTTACTGTTGTTCCTTCAATGATGGCAACCAACATTTCGAAGGTTCTCTTGGAATAATATTGAGTGGATTCCTTGCCGAGAATATTTTTGCCAAGGATCTCACTCAGTATTTGAAATTCAGGCTGTAGGGATGCTTTTGCTCCATAATTTTTGACCGGATCTAGAGAGTTTGAAAAGTGATGACGCATTTCGTTTATGACTTCATAAGATAATGAGAGGTCAAAGAACCCTTTAGTGGGAAGCTCGCAACTTTGTGCGAGGTCTATCTCATTGAAGACAAACTTCTGACCTCGAATAGTGGCAAGGATGAGATCCTCACGGATCATTTGAGGGGTTTGGAAAAATTCGAAAATGACTCCGGTATTTATAAAATATTGATCTTTAAGGAAAGGTATTAGGTCGGTTGTCTGAAAAGACCTGAACATAGTAGAGAGTTTATTGTCTTCACATGATAAAGCTGATTCGAAGTCCACTAGAAGCGTATTGTTTGAGAGAGTAGGATACATATTTTGTTTGAAATGGAAGTATTCTTCGTGATTTGGTTCTTACATTGTCGATATTGTATAAATAGGATAAGAAGTTTGCCCATTGGAATGTCTTTAGGATTGTTTAAGCAAAAAGAATAAGATTTAAGATGGTTAAAGAAGCAAGCTTTCTTTTTCATTTCCAATAATATGATATTTTAGTGAAATGTCAGTCCCCCTTTATTTGAATAGTGATACACACAGGTATTCACTTTATTTGAGGAATGACTAATTGTTATTCATAAGAAAAATGTTCAGATAGATACTAATTAAGCATTGATCAGCTGTTCTATTTTGAAAGAGAAATGAGACTACCGAAATTTCTGTGAATTGAATCGGTCGACTGTCCATAAGATCGGTTTCAGTGCGATCGGTTATTTAATCCTGAAGAAAAACCGCTTTCACATATAGCCAGAAATTTTGTTGGGCGGTAGTTATTCATTCATAAATAACTGATCGGTTTTACCGATTTACTTAAGCAGTTCAGTTTTGTACATTTTTTTCCGGTAGAATGATTTACTGGTTTCAAATGGGACCAACCATCCGGTTTTATCTGTCTGATGCCTCGTTCCTTATAGACTTATGCACATAAGACATGAAAATAAATATTTGATCTTTTTTTGAAAAAAAACTTAGATTTGAAGAAACCGACCTGTTTGAATGCAATGCCGAAGACATGATGTTTGAGAAGCGAAAGCTTCTCACTAAGACCATGCCCGATTTTTCATGAATTTAAATGTTATTTTTCATTGTAAGTGGGTTTCTCCCTAAATGCGTGCCGTTATTCTAAGGAATAACTTGACTACAATCAGTAAGACCCAAAATAGTTTTGAAGTAAGAAAACTTAGCTTCTTGTAGTGGTTTGGTAAATATGTCAGCCACTTGTTGCTTAGTGGAAACATACCTGCCAGATATGTTTCTGATGTACATGTTCTATGATGAAGTGGTGTCGGAAAACAATATGCTTTGTTCTTGAATGCAACACCGGATTATATGTGATAGTAATAACACTTGTGTTGTCGCAGAACATCGGTGATTCCTCAACTATGATGCCGAAATCTCTCAGTTGCTGTTGGATCTAGAGGAGTTGAGAACAGCAGATGTTGGCCGCAAGATACTCCGCCTCTGCAGTTGAAGTTACAACTGATGTTTGTTTCTTGCTATACCAGGAGACAAGCCGGTCACCTAGGAACTGGCATGTCCCTTTGGTGCTCTTTCGATCTATTTTGCATCCTGCGTAATCTGCATCAGAGTAACTTTTTAAATTGAAATTGGAATCTTTTGGATACCACAGTCCCACATCTTGAATTCTCTTAAGATATTTCAATATTCGTTTAGCAGCAGTATAATGAGATTGTTTCGGATTAGCCTGAAATCTCCCGCAAACTCCTACTGCGAATAGGATGTCCGGTCGACTTGCTGTCAGGTATAGAAGTGAGTCGATTATTCCACGCTAGGCTGTGATATCAGCACTCTGACTATCTTCATCCTTATCTAATTTGACTGATGAGCTCATTGGAGTAGAGGCAGCATAACATGTCCATGCCAAATTTCTTTAATAACTCTTTTGTATACTTGGATTGATTTATGAATGTTCCTCCTTCAATCTATCTGACCTGGAGACCTAAGAAGAAACTCAAATCTTCCATCATACTCATTTTGAACTTGTTAGTCATCATTTTAGAAAATTTATCACAGAGCTTTGGGTTTGTTGAACCGAAAATTATATCATCTACATAGATCTAAACAAGTAAAATATGTTTCTTTTTCTCAAATTTGAATAGGGTCTTGTCTACCGATCCTATGGTGAAATCATGATTGAACAAAATTTTTTTAAAGTATCATACCATGCTCTAGGAGCTTGTTTTAAACCGTAAAGTTCTTTATCTAACTTGTAAACATGACTAATTAGATTAGGGTTCTTGAAACAGGGCGGCTGCTCAACATATACTTCTTCACTTAATTCACCATTAAGAAAAGAAATTTTAACATCCATTTGAAACACTTTAAAATTTTTGAAAGCAGCAAATGTAAGAAAGATTCTAATGACCTCTATTCTAGTAATAGGAGCAAATAATTCTTCAAAATCAATGCCTTCTTACTGTTTGTATCCTTCGACCACTAGTCTAGCCTTGTTCATTGTAACCAAATCATTTTCATTGAGTTTATTTCTAAACACCCATCTTGTTCCGATGACTGATTGATTTTTCGGTCTTGGAACTAAGTGCCAGACTTTATTCCTCTAAAACTGGTTTAATTCCTCTTGAATTTCTATGATCCAATCGGGATCAAGCAATGTCTCATCCACTTTTTTCGGTTCAATCTGTGATATGAATGCTGAATTTTCATATTCTTCTAACAATTGATGCCTAGTTCGGATGGGTAAAGAAGGGTTACCTATAATAAGCTCAGGTGAATGATCTTTGTTCCATTTGAGATTCGGTCCAGATATGTCTTCTAAATGAACGATTATTTGATCAAGGTTAGACAGACCGGTAGGCCAAACATTGTCAGGCCGACCGGTTTTCTCAGCAGTCACTAATGTGTCAACTTCCTGCTGTAAAGCAGCTTGATCCTGCTGAGTCACAGCGTTAGCCGTTTGATCATATATAAATCTTTTGTAGACCGAAACCTCATCTTCACCATCAGATTGAATATTTAAGTTTTCCAATCTGTTGTGTAGATCAATGGATGAAGCAGTATTACTTTAACAACGTGTGATGATTCTTCAACAATAAGTGTCCTAGTATTGTACAATCTATATGCTTTACTAACTTCAGAGTATCCTAACATGATACCAACATCGGATTTAGCGTCAAAAATATTCAAATAATTTTTGCCATTGTTATGGATGTAACACTTACAGCCAAAGATCCTGAAACATCGGATATTAGAAATATTGTCATGGTATACTTCAAAAGGTGTTTTGTTAAGACGTTTATTAATCTTGGACCAATTATGAGTGTAACATGCAGTGTTGATGGCATCTGCCCAAAATTTTTGTGCAGCACCTGACTCGACTATCATGGATCTTGCAGCTTCCTTAAGGATTCGGTTTCTCCTCTCAGCCAGTTCATTTTATCGAGGAGTTCTAGCATTAGACAACTCGTGTCTAATACTGGATTCCTCAAGAAATGCAGTTAATGTGCTATTAGTAAATCTGGTACCTCTATCACTTCTAATTTTATTAACAAGTACAAATTTCTCATTTTGTACTCTTCTAAGCATCTTGATCAGATTTGGAGTAGCTTCATTTTTAGATACTAAGAATATAACACAAGTGTATCTAAAACAGTCATCAATAATTACCATTGTATAGTACATTCCTCCTAGACTTGTTACTCTAATTGGTCCGAAAAGATACATGTGAAGTAATTATAAGCATCGGTTGGATTGAATATACCATTTACTTTTAAAAGTTGAATTAATTTGTTTTCCTATTTGACATGAATGACATATTTTATCTTTTGCAAACTTTATATTAGGAATACCTTGAACTAATTCTTTAGTGTGAATGAAATTTATTGTTTTGAAGTTTAAGTGATTTAGTCTTTTGTGTCACAACTAATTTTGATCATTTTTAGTTATCATGCAAACAGGGTTATCACTCTTAGTTTTCTAGTTTACCTTGTAAATGTTTCCTACTCTATTTTCGGTTAGTAAAATACTACCTTGTTGATTTTTAACTAAGCATGCTTGTTTATGAAATTCGATCGTATATCCTATATCACACATTTGACTAATACTTAGCATATTGAAATGAAGATTTTCAACAAGTAATATGTTGTTTATAGTTAGGTTTCCATAGAAAGTCTTACCCTTACCCATAACTTTACCTTTGGAGTTGTCACCAAATATTATCATTGAACTGAATTCCTGCACAATCTCATTCAACAACTTACCATTTCTGTCATGTGCCTAGAACATCCGCTGTTCAAGTACCATTCCGAGTTTTCCATCCGCTTAATCTGTTTAACCTGCAAAATATAATTATTTACACCATTTTGGTACCCATATTTAAGTGGGTCTACGGTTAATTAGTCCATTGGGAATCCATACTCGAATTATTCGGATGAATTTCCCTGTGATAATCTTAATAGATCTACTTGTTCCAGACTTGACATCTCTTTGTCTGTCTTTGACTATCTCATTATGTTGTGGTGGTGATTTTTGATGAATCCTATTTGTCTGTCTATCATAATCTTGTCTAACCGGACGGATGACTTTCCTTCTATCATGATGAAACCATCTTGATGTGCCGGTTGGTCCAATATATGTTATTTCATTTGCCAGTTTTGAATCGTGACTTGCTTCAATGTCGGTTGATGTACTCTTGACAAAATTTATGAAAGGAAACTTGTCTTTACTGAGTTTCAACTCTTGGTGGTTGGAAGACTTAGACTTATTTGGATTGCTGTTGTCATAGCCTAGACCGAATTTGCAGTTAAATGGTCTTTGATGACTCGTCATCCGGCTCACAGCATCTCTAGATCTCTTCCATGCAGCCATCACGTATTTAGTTCGTTCATTTTCTTCTATCAACGATTGAACTGTCTCCTTGAGCTTCTCATTCTCAAAGGATAGTTCAATCGGTCTACCGATCTGAATTTCACTCGATTCACTGATCTGGAAATTTAAATAGGTTGGTACAAGATTTGACAGGTTCTTATACTCAATGATCATGCCATTGAGTGCAGTAACAAGGTCTTCTCGGGTGAATTCCTCAGAGGCAAAGTCAAATACTTCTTCTTCATTTTCCATAGGACAGTTGATTCCTTCATCATCGCTGTCTAAATCAGTAAGTGCCCACTAACTTCCACCATCATCGGCTATCAAGGCCTTTTGGATCTCTTTGCCTTGACTGTTTGACTGGTGTCCTTCCCTTTGATTCTGATCATTCGATTTTCTGTTGTCTCTTAGTGGCTTCTAGCACTCCGACCTGTAATGACCTAAAGCATCACAATTATAACAACGAACATTAGCCATTTGCTCAATAAGATGACAAATCAACCATATCATTAATATTAACTATGATCCACAATACATGAACAACTAAGATAAAACAAAATAAGTACCCAAGTCATCACCTTTGAATTAATTGAGCCTCCTATATAGCTCTTTTTTTCATACTAGGAATCTCACTCAAGGTCTTATTCATCTTCTCACATTGAAAGATAATGTAATAATTTATTCTTGGTTCGTTTGAGAGCTTCATGATGTCTCCACCTAAATTTATAAGTGTTTTCCATTAGTCTTCCTCTTTTTGGTCATTCATTAATATTGTGTTAACTAGCAATATGTCAATCCTTAATCACTCGCCAACTCAATGCAATCTTGCAATTTGGCCTGAATGATTGCTTTATCAATATGTGGACAATGTTGTCATAAGTAAATATGCCTTTTTGATAAGATTGTTGTGTACCATTCTTTTCTTCATCCATGGACAAGGATACCTCTTCACCAAGGTCATCCTCCTCCCTAACATTGGAAGAAATCTCAATGATACCATGACAATTCTCCTTTGGCAGTGTTCCTTTCTAATGACATGCCTCCACCTCGAATTGTGATTCCTATTGAATCACTACTTGTGTCTTCATTGTGTGAGCTCCAATTTCTTAAACTTCACATCTTGATCTAGCATAACATTATCTTCACTTTCTTCTAACTAAACTCTATATCCTTTGACAGAACTTTTAAATGCTTGCTGGGTCTATCCACTCACTATGCTTGTTAGGTGTAGGTGTATCCAGCCACCTGTTTTTATAACAGGTGAAGGAAGATTTGGAGTCGAGCATGGTACAGAAGATGCGTGTGGAAGGAGGGACCGAGATCGTATGACCGACTTTTTTTGGGGAAAACGGTTAAAACTATTTCATTAAAAATCCAAATGTGGGAGGGTCAAGAATCAAAGCTAGAGAAACTCTAGCTATGATTAAAAGATAACAATCAAATGATCATAAAGAAACTAATAGTAGCCGTCAAACATACGAAAAATGGAGATTACAAACAAAGATTACAAATTGTATCAAATCCTAATTATTCTAATCAAGATTTTTATTTTCATATCAACATGATGTTTCTATAGGTTGTCTTCCTCTTTCCCTTGGCCTTCCTCTTCCCTTTCCCCTTCTCCTTCCTCCTGTAATGAAAGAGGGGTGAACTGAAGATAATGATGAGTACTGTTTATTCTTATTTTGATTTATTCCTTTATATGAACCCATTTTAATTTGATTAAATGAATTATTCTTCAGAAATTCTGAGCTTTTCACCTTGTTGTTCTCAACTAGATTTTCAACAGCAACTATTTCAACTTTATTGAATTGAGAATCCTCAACTATCTCTTCAATATGATTAGGTTGAGGTTCCACCTCCTTCATTGTACTGCTTTCGTCTTGTACATAATTTTCTTTATCTTCTGTTACCTGATTTTTAACCATATTTTTTGCTTTAATAATAGGCAACTATGTTTCATTTTCCTGCATCTTTACTTCATGGCCTTTATGAATTTTTTGATCTTCTTCCTTAGCCAAATCATAATTTAGGCTTGCATGTTGGAAGATATTGTAGAAAGTGCATCTGTATGGCCTCCACTCATAAGTGATTTCTATGACAGTAGGTTTTCCTTTTCTGTCTACTACTATCATACTATTCGGCAGTGTGCTTCTAAGATGCACCTTAATGCTAATTCTAGAAAATGATATGTACTCTCCACCTTCAGTAATTGGGTTCATGTATAATGGCGTACAAAATAAACCTGCAAAATGACTAAGAGCTTCTACATTATACATGTGTGCAGGGATATTCCAAAGTTTGAACCACATCTGAGCTGTTTGTTTAGGCTTGCTTAATAGATTCAAATCTTCATACCATATTTCCAACTTCATACAGTTGGATCCAATATATGTATGCCCATTTTCTAGAATTTCATCCAGATTTGATCCCTTCTTAAATTTCAGAAAGTAGAGATCATGTACATTCGCTAAAATTTTCTCCAATCTATTTTCCTCCCATTGCTTCATAAGTGCATCTTTGGTGACTATGAAGGAAACTTTATTCTTTCCTATGTAGTTTCCCACCACTACATTTTCCCATTCCCTAACATAATTTTCTTCTACTATAGTAGGCAATTTAAATTCAAAAGGAGAATTCAGTACCTCCACTTTTGTCTGTACATTGTCCAAGTAGATTTTTCCTTTGTATGTATGATCTTCAGCCTTTTCCCCAAAGTTTTTTTTTTCCAAACTTCATTGATTTACCATGTAGAATTATTTCTGATAGTATAGATATTTGATTTAGGAGCATTCATTAACTCCCTCATTGTTGCAACATACCATTTTACTATCACTTCATATTCATCCCTCTTGAGTAAATTCCAGTTTTGGAGATAGTGAATGTTAAGCTGGACGGTTATGCTTTATATTATCTTCTTACCGAGTACAATCTCTCCTTTCTTAGCATGCATCAGGAGTTTGGTGATTTGGTTTTTTAGTCCAAATAAATTTTCCCTTTGTTTTACCCTATCATCCAAACTCCTTCTTTCTTCTCCTTGATCTCTGTATTATTTTCCAAAGGCTTTTGGGAAATAATTGGGTCTTTGATGATTTCCGTCACTTTTTCGTTAATAACTTCTTCAGCTATTTTGTTCATTTCCTTCTCTACAGTTTCTATGACTCCTTTAAGAACAAGGTCCTACACTTCTATGGCCTTGACTCCTTTGAGAAAAAAATCCTCCACTTCTTTTGCCTTGTTGTTTTTGCTTTTACCCATATTCGAATAAGACTTTAGAACAGGGATTAAAGTCAATACAACAATCTTGAAACGACCTTATTCAAACCCTACACAATTTCCCCCGATGTGCCAAACGTGCCAGACATACCTCTCGTGCTGATTGTTCTAGACGTGCCGACAATATTTACTCCAACCACGTTTCCCGTAACCGACTAGCAAATAAACTGAATCACGCGACCGAGCAACTGTGTCGAATGTGCCGACCGTGCCGATTGTGCTTATTGTGCTGATTGTGCCAAACGTTACGACAATCTTGATTTCGACGCGATTCTTGATTGAATATGAGAATGTGCACATATTTGGGGAAGAAATTCAAGATTCCATCGCTAGAAAATTCTTGCCGAAAATTTGTCAACTCATTTTTAATATGTAGTTTCGTATGATCGACTTTTATATCATCCTTTTCAATGGTCAAGTCAAATAGGAACCCTAACGCTTCCGCATTTATGACCGAATTTACGTGAATTAGGTGTAGGAAATTAGGATTTTAGGGAGTTACAATTTGGTATCAGAGCAATAGTTCCGAACCTAAGTACTTTCATACACATGCTCCTACAGATGCACCTCCAAGAGTTCTCCTTTAGGTCTGTAAATTATTTTAAATAATGTTTTGCATGACATGAAATTGTTTTCATAAAGAGTTAAAATAATGTTTTGAATGAAAACATTTTCAAAATCACAATAGTAGCACGACCCATGGGTTCGAATTTCGGGTCGACATTCCTTATTAGGTGGGTAGTTTGTCACGTCCCAAAATTCTACTTTTCCCGACCGAGAGCCTTCAGTCCTAGCTAAGACTTAAGACCGAGTGGTCCGATCGATGATCCTGTAGATAAAGGATTTATCAGGCAAGTACACTTTCTCTACTATTTTCTAAACCCACACAATGCTATTTATTCATGTATTTTATATAAACGATGCATAATGTTTTCATTAAATGTCCATGGTTTTCTAAAGAAGGATGTTTTTAAGTTAAGGGTAATGGTATCAAAGTGATCATGATGAAGGAATTGACGGATATAGGAGGATGACTACCAAAATGATCTCTATTAGTCAGATTCCAAAACATGTGATGACGAAATTGACGGTTGGATGCCTATCCTTGAAGATCAGCTCTCAAGGTATAGGGTCCCAAACATGTGCTCAAGATGTAACTGTACATTCGCTAATGATGATATTCCCTTAAAAACCCTCATGGATGCAAAGTAGTTAAATGTCTTTTATTGTATTTTTTTAAAATACTTGTTGGGTCTATCAACTCACTATGCTTGTGTGGTGTATGTGTATCCAGCCAAAGATTTTTATGACAAGTGAAGGAAGATTTGGAGTTGAACATGGTGCAGGAGATGCGTATGGAAGGAGGGACCGAGACCATATGACCGACTTTTATATCACTCTTTTCAATGGTCAAGTCAAATAGGCACCCTAGCGCTTCCGCATTTATGACAAATTTACGTTAAATTAGGTGTTGAAAATTATGATTTTAAGGCGTTACAAATTTAATCGGGGAGAATTTCGGGTTGAGGGAGCATTCGAGTCAGAGAGAGAGGGAAGGCTTGCAACTAGGATTCGGCGGGGTTGCGGCTAGGTTTGTGGCTAGGTTCGTCTATGATTTGGGTGGAAGAGGAAGGCGTGGGTTGAGGTGATTCGAGCATTAGAAGAATGGTGGAAGAGGGAGGCGTGAGTCGGGGTAATTTTGGTGTAGATGGAGGTGGTAGGGTTTGAGATTTTGGTTTAGAGTCGGGGGGAGAGAGAATCATTTGGGGGAATGATTTTTTTCAAGTCTGAAATGATAGGAAATGAATTTTGGCGCAATAAATAAATAAATTTTAGTCGGTATATTAAAAAAATTCGACTGAAGGTAACCGCAACTATGTTTGCATTAAACAATAGATATCGCGTAATAATTTAGGACTAAAGAGTTTTGTAACTACGTATGCATTAATTTGGAATTAGCGCTTAACTGCAATAGGTTCAACAATAATATAACTTAAAGGCCAATGTCGTTTTTAATGCAGATCCATTGACATGTTTTTAAAAAATATTCAACTCTCAGGTAACAAATGCGTATTTAAATAGCAACCACCTATGCATTAAATTATTATCAGCAATCATATATATTGAATGTCAATGTCGTTTTTAATGCAGATTCAATGACATATTTTGTAATTATTTTTCAACTCTCGGGTAACAAATGCATATTTACATAGTAACTATCAATGAATTAATTTTCCTTAACCCTGAACGACATATTGAAGGTCAATGTCGTTTTTAATGTAGATCCAATGTAATTTTGAGTAATTATTCTTCTTATTCGCGAGTAACAAAACATGCGATGTTCAAAGACTTGTTTTCATTTCATATAGTTAGAATATTGCAGAATTTAACAAAAACATATTAAGCAAAATAATCTTCAATTAAGTCATCAGTAACATTTTAAACTACAACATCAAAATATAACATGTCTTGATTGTTCTAAATCTGTATCATCTTCATTTCTACTATTATTTGAATTAGTTTGTAGATGATCACTTTCCTCCAAAGTACTTCCAATCAATTTAGTTTCATCAAATCCATCTAACTCACCATGAATAACTTTGGGATCACTCAAATCGTTGGCATTATATAAGGAAATATGAAAAGGAATATACAATTCTATGGTAGGATACTCTTTTTGATACACCACATAATTTGTCCATATCTCCTCTATCTTTTCTCTTACTTTTGTTTTGCAAATGGCCATCCATCCAGAATTATGATTATTCGTTGTGGTTAGATAGTTCGAATAGTATACTTGTATAGCTTGTTGAGAAAGAACAAATGGGTCGTACTTAGTATATCTATGTCTCATATTCATGTCAATCAATCTATATGTTTTATTAACACTAGTACCTCTAATAGGATCAAACCACAAACATTTAATATAACCACATGTAAACATGGACCAGGGTATTCTAATTCAATAATCTCCTCCAAAAGTGCATATTAATCAGAATCATTTGCGTTCAAGGTTGATTTATTAGATCCAAAATCACTATCTCTCCAAATATATCCATTAATGAACTACATTGAATATCTAGTTTCTAGGCTCTTTGGACTTCCAATATTTTTCAACTCTTTGTTATAATATTGATGATGTCATGTCAAGATGGATGATGACACTATTATTGTTTTTCATGATGGGTCTAAATGATCTAGAAATATCAAATAAAGTGTTTAGAACTAAATACAATAACAAAAAGTAACAAGTTAGAGCATGAAATTACAGTTTTTCTTCAAATTGGGTTTCATTAACATCGAAGTGTTACAAGATGAATAGAAGCAATACAAGAATTTACACAAGTTCTAAAACAATTGATGAACAACTCCCAATCAAATCGTAATTAACCGAACTAAAGTCGGAAAAAAACCAAAAAAAAAAAACTTGAAGCTTTTTAACAATGATTGGAATTTTTTAGAAACTCTCTTTGCTTTCTCTATAATATTTTTCCTCCTCTCCAAATTTCCTTAGAAAGGTAATAAAGACATTCCGACATTGAGTCATTCAAACGTTGTTAGGAATCACTTAAGCTCCACTATTGTGATGAAAGTTTTCCAATGCAAGTACTTTGATAGAACTTGTTTAATCTATTAGTATTATATGGGCCACCACCTTGAGTTTGAATAAAGATAGACACAATTCGACTTAAAATTTGATTAAACATGTAGTCTATTATATTATATCCATTAATTAAGGTAATCAAACACTAAAAAACTTCTCTAATAATTCATTTCAATTTCCCATCAACCCCGAAAGTAAGATCTTTTTATTCATAGTAAATTAAATATGATATATTGTATTGGATAAAAAAATAATTTAATTCATTTAGATGTTTTTATTTCTTATAATGTAGTTTTTGTGTGGATAACATTGGGCTCTCCTTTATAAAAAGGATATTTAGGTTAATTAATCAAAATCACATTCTTTCTATATAAAAAGATTTTAATTTGCATGAAACTAGTAAAAAAAGGTCAATATCAATGGTTTTTATCGTGAATATTGAACAAAAAATGGTTAGTATTGTGTAATAACAACAACTCAAAAAGTGGTTGGCATCATTTGGCAAAGTCTCCGTAGACATTGCCCAAACATAAAATATTAACAAATTTTGGGTGGTTGTTATTACTCAATAACAACCGTTTTGTGAGCGGTTATTATTAAGAAATATTAACCGGCTCTAACTGTTATTATTAAACAATTGCAACTGTTTTATATGCAATTTTTATTAAGCAATATAAACCGTTTTAAAAAATGTTTTCATTAATCAATATTAACCGACATAAAGCCTGTTGTTATTAATCAATGACAACCATTTTGTAGGCGGTTGTTATTAAGAAATATCAATTGTTATTAATCAATATCTACCGCTATAAAAGTTGTTGTATTTTATCAATTATAATGGTTGTTGACATTTCTTATTTCAGTTTATAAAATAAATTAATTCAATAATTTTAATTAAAAATCACTTTAAATTAAAATTAATTATTTTATAAAAAAAATTAAATAACAAGATAATTTTTAAATATAATTCCAAAATTAAAATTAAAACAATTTAATTCTAACACATACAAATATTACATTTAAATAAACAAAAAAATTCATCATAGAGAAAAATAAAATAAAAAATTATAATTGGATATTTATATTCTATCCTCTATTTCTTTGGTTCAACATAAACCTCCATTTCATAATTATAGAGACATTTACAATATAAATATTTACAAATTCATTGTTGGAGGAATTTATATAATTTATTTAACAATTTCTTAAATGTGTATATCTGACACTTGATTATACAATGATAATTTCACTATAAGAAAAATGAGACAGATTGAAGGAGAAGAGATATATGAGACAGATTGAAGGAGAAGAGATATGTTGTGGAGAGAAGAAAGGGAAATTGGACGAAATGACCCTAAAAATAGGCTTATTTGCCTCCGTGGTCATGTTTAATAAAATTTGATCTGATGACCACTTTTTTTTTTTTTTGACGATTTTACCCTTTTCGCGTAACGCGAAGGGACTACGCGTTTCGCGAAGTGAAACAGTATTGATATATATACTCTAATTTTTTCATTTCTCTCATTTTCTTTCTCTCTCATGCTTTCTTTCCTCCTGAGTTTGTCGCCGGCGGCGTAAACTCCGGCGACGGCGACTCCTATGAACTAAATCTACAAGATAAGAAACCTAATCCCCGAATCTATGTTTATATAACAGATTTATGTTCTTATTTGTATTTCTTAATGAAACCCTAACCCTAAATATGTTCTTTTTGGTGATATTGGTTAATATTGGTTCATATTGAATCATATTTGTTCATATTGGGTCATATTTGTTCATATATGTTCATATTTGTTCATATTGGTTTATTAGTTTGTTCATCTTATTGATTGTTCTTTTGGCTGTGATGATATTTGCAGATGATATCGTTTCTGATAGTTACTTAACGAAGCGTTAAGAACTTAACGAAGCGTTAAGAACTTAACGAAGCGTTAAGTACTTAGCGAAGCGTTAAGTACTTAACGTTTCGCTAAGTACTTAACGCTTCGCTAAGTACTTAGCGTTTCTGCACGCGCGCGTAGGAAGACGAAGAGGCGCGCGTATATGCACGCGCCATACCATATATTTTAAAAAATCAAACATTTCGACATTCATTTCTTCCATTTTCCCTCTTCTCTCGATTCCTCTCTCTCTACTACAACCGTCTCACTGAAGAAGACTTTGACAAGGCCGATCTGCCCGTCCCCCTCGTGTCCTCCCTCTCTATCATTGATTCCCCATAAATCTCAGGTTTGTTTTTTTTGGTTGTTGTATGTCTTTTTTTGGTTATGGGTTTTCATATTTGCATGTTTAGTTTTAGGGTTTTGGCTGTTTCAGTTTATTTGGTTAGGTTTAGCGTTTAATGTATGTTTCTGGTTATTGATTATTGCCTTATATTTGCATGTTTGTTTCTGGTTGTTGGTTATTGTTTCTGGTTTAGGGATTCGCGAAGTACTTAACGCTTCGCTAAGTACTTAACGCTTCGCTAAGTACTTAACGCTTCGCTAAGTACTTAACGCTTCGTTAAGTACTTAACGCTTCGCTAAGTACTTAACGCTTCGCTAAGTACTTAGCGAAGCGTTAAATACTTAACGTTTGGTGTGGTCTATGTATTTGTTCTTACATTTTTGTTGTTGTTCCTTTTGTAGATGGCAGAAACCACCGTTCCTGATTTTCCTGGACGGATTTCTTGGAAAAGCGCCCTCTGCCTGAAGAAGATTGTTATGAAGTTTGAGGAAATGGATCTTGTGGAGAAGGTGTAAAATACCCAATTCAGATATATAGTCTCTGCGCCAGTGTTGCAGTTCTCAGGAACTATTGTACATCACATGTTGCTTAGGAGGGTAACCTCAACCTCCAAGGAGATAACTTTCAATATCAATGGGCAAGAACTTGTGTTTGGTATGAAAGAGTACGCCTTGGTGACGGGCCTAAACTTTGGAAGGTTTCCTGACGTGAACGAAGAAGAATGCCGAGGTTGTCCACCTCTGTTGGTAAAATATTTTAAAGGGAAGACGAGTGTAGTAATGCAAGAGTTGGAGACTGCTTTTTTGAAATGTAGAGATAAGGAAGATGCCTGGAAGATGGGGCTGATATGCCTGATTTGCCAGTACCTATTTTCATTTGACCCAAGGAGGGTGGTATTTGCAAAAATCCTCCACATGGTCGAAGACGAGGAAAGTTTCCTCCGATTTCCTTGGGGGAAGGTGACCTTTAGAGCCACCCTCAAAGGTTTGATCAAGAACATGAGACATCTCAGTCACAAATATTATAAGAAGAAGAAAAAAGAGTACTGATCCTTATGCTCCTTTTGCTTATAACATTTATGGGTTTGCACTGGCATTTCAAGTGTGGACATATGAGGTCATCAAAGGTTTTGTTCCTAAATTTGCTAGAAAGAATGAGCTTAATGATCCTCTACGCCCAAGGTTGTTAGTCTATCATTCCAACAGGAAGAACACCTTGATCGAGATAAAGTCTGCCCTGGAGACAACGGATCTGACTGAGATGGAAGAGTCCTCCATGGAGAAGAGGTTATACAGTGGTGAGGACTTTGAACAAATAGATGAGTCAACTGATGAATTTTTTGAGGGATTTACAGAAGGGAAGTTAGTGAAGGAGGATTATGATGATGAAGAGGAGGGAAGTGAACCTGAGGATGAACATGAAGAACCTACTTCCAAACCAAACACCCGGAAGAGAAAGGCTGCGCTTAATCTCAAAGAAGCAGTAAACCTGAAGAGGAAGCTTGCTTATGAATCTAGTCCTGCCAACATTCCTAGCCCCCCATCCGCTACTAGTCCTGGATTACCTCCAACATCTTCTGTTGGATGTAAATGTGAAGAGCTGAAAGAGGAGGTAAAAGCGCTGAAGGAGGAGCTCATCAAAGAGGTGAAGGAGGAGCTCAAAGAGATGAAAACAGCTTACGAAGAAACTCAAACAAATCACAAGGCTTATATGAAAAAGTTGGTTGTTAGTATGTGCGAACAGTTATTATCCAAATCCAACCAAAGGATGGCCACGTTAATAGTCAAATTAGATAGTATGGAGGAGGAGAGGAAGAAGAAGAAGAAGAGCAAATTGGAAAAGAAGGGCAAGACTGAGGTAAGATAAAGATACTTATCGCTTCGTTAAGCACTTAACGCTTCGTTAAGTACTTAACGCTTCGTTAAGTACTTAGAGCTTCGCTAAGTACTTAACGCTTCGCTAAGTACTTAACGCTTCGCTAAGTACTTAACGCTTCGCTAAGTACTTAACGCTTCGTTAAGTACTTATCTTTTGTTGTTCTTAACTGACCACACTGTTGTTTTATTTTTGCAGGAAGGGAATGTGGAGGAGATGAAGACGAATGACATGGAGATGAAGGATGGGAAGGTGGAGGAGGAGAGTGAGAAGGTGGAGGATATAACTGAGGTAAGTTTTACTTAGTGAAGTCAAATGTTGTTTCGGGAAGTAAACGCTAACCACACTGTTGTTTTCTTTTCGCAGGATGGGAAGGTGGAGGAGATGATGACGAATGAGATGGAGATGAAGGATGGGAAGGTGGAGGAGGAGAGTGTGAAGGTGGAGGATAAAACTGAGGTAAGTTTTGATTAGCGAAGTCATATGTTTAGGGAAGTAAACGTTGACCACACTGTTATTCTATTTTTGCAGGATAGGAAGGCGGAGGATAGTGTGGTGAAGGTGGACGAGACTGAGAATGATGTGAAGGTGGATGGTGGTGAGATTGAGACTGATGTGAAGGTGGATGGTGGTGAGATTGAGAATGATGTGAAGGTGGATGGTGGTGAGATTGGGAATGATGTCAAGGTGGATGGTGGTGAGATTGAGAATGATGTCAAGGTGGATGGTGGTGATATTGAGAATGATGTCAAGGTGAAGGTGCATGTTGGGGAGATTGAGACTGATGTGAAGGTGGATGGTGGGGAGATGTTGCTCTCCGATATGATGCAAGAAATAATTGAGAAAAAGAAGGATAAGGTCAAGGTTGAGAAGGTTGAGAAGAAAGCCAAAGATGGGAAGGTTAAACTCAAGGTTGGGAAGGTTGAGAAGAAAGTCAAGGTTGAGAAGGATGCCACGGATGGGAAGGATGAGAACGATGAGAACGATGGGAAGGATGGGAAGGATTCGAGGGATGGGAAGGATGAGAACGATGATGATGATTTCCAATTATACAACACTCCACCTAAAGGAGGAGTTCCCAAAAAAAGAGTGAGGAAGCATAAGAAAGATGAAGACTACACCAACCCTTCTTTGTCAAAACAGCCAAAGACGAATGATCCATTAACTATCAATCCCCTTCAAAATTTTGATGATGAGTTGTTGGTTCAATTACAAAATTGGTTGAAAGATGAAGCCACAAATGATGAGAAAAAGACTGTGTTTACTTGCGAAGCACGAAAAAAGTTGTTTGTTAGAGTTCTAACAAAGTGCACATGGCTTAAAGATCCTGTAAGTCTTGCATTTCATATTAATTCTTTAACTTATGAATAAGGTTTTTGATATATGCTGCCTTTTCCCCCATTTTGTAGGAAATCGACGCAGTCTGCCACTTGTTGCGCAAAAGGATTGAGCAATATCCCAAGACATATAAACATTGTAAAGTATCAATAGGGGATTGCTTATTAGCAGATATGATGAGGCGAGAGTACCCGAACTTTAAAAAAGATCCTGAAAAATTTCCAATAGCAGACGTATTTGCTCAGTACTTCTAGGGAGCGGACCATAGACATATGCCAGAATGGACACTAGTAGACGATATTTACGTGCCTTTGAACATTGGCAACAAGCATTGGGTACTGTGCGTCGTTCGTGTACAAGATAATCACATTGACGTTTATGACTGCGACTCGAGTATTTATAGGAATCTCGATCCATACATGAGACCTTTGTGTGAGATGTTTCCACGAATATATGCAATGGGAGCCAGTGATGCTGAGCTACAACGGTATCCTAATTTCAATTTCCAGAAACTGACATATAAAAGGTTGCCACACCCAGCCAAAAATGCAGTCCCCAAATATGGGGAAGTCCCTAGAGCAGTAGAAAGTGGGGATTGTGGTGTATTTATGCTTATGCACATGGAATACTTGACTGCTGGTTTAGGTGTAGAGAAGGTGACTTCCAATGAAATGGAGTTTTTTCGACAAAAGATGGCGGTCCGGTTATTTCATCAAATTACAGAACCTTAGTTTGTATTGTAATCGTTTATTGATTTTTGGATAGAACTTGACTTGTGCTTATGTATTCTGAACTTGTATTACTTTTTGGGTAGAACTTCAACTTAAGTTACATTTCATGTTAAAATATTTGTAGTTTTAATGTAGTCTGGTTGGTTGGTAGTCTGATATTTACATACCAAAGAATTGAACATATAAATCAATGTACATAAATCATACCAAGTAACTAACTTAAACTCACTTAAACCAAGTTTTACTTAACGAAGCGTTAAGTACTTAACGAAGCGTTAAGTACTTAACGAAGCGTTAAGTCCTTAACGAAACGATAAGTACTCCTTCAGTACACAGATAAACTAGATACAACATACAGATTACAACTTATCCGATTACAACTTATCCGAGTACAACTTATCCGAGTACAACTTATCCGAGTAAAACTTATCCGAAAACATAATACAACTTATCCAAAACATAATACAACTTATCCAAAACACTTATACAACTTATCCCAATCAATCTAAAGGCTCATATTGTTGAGATGATGGCTCGTGCTGTTGAGAAGATGAGTCATGATGCTTAGATGATGATGCTTTTGCAGTAGATGGAGCAGGCATGACTGCTTTGCATGTGGCCCTATTATGTCCTAGTCCACCACATGAGCTGCATCGTCTCGGAGCCTTACGTACCTCACCTTGAGATGACCTACGCTTTGTTTGTGGGCGCCCTTTCTTAATCTTGACAGGTGGTTTTAGACATACGCGTTCCTTGATCATTTCGGGAATATCCCAATCGTCTTCATCACCAGCAGGGTAACATGTCTCCGCATATGCATTCATCCAAGATTCAGTTGTGTAATACTTGTAACAATGGAAAATAAAACGATTAAACAATTGGTTAAATAGATTGAACATGTGAGCTGAATAATACCTTGAACAAAAGTCATAACAAACCAAATTGCGGTGACGGGCAGCAGCCATTGCATGAGTACAAGGAAGACCAGAAACTTCAAATACCTTACAAGTGCAGTTCATGTCTTTCAAATTGACTTTAAAATGAGACTGATTGTCATGCACATAAAACTCGAATCGGTTAAGCGATGATACTGTATAGAATCTAGCCTTCTCGAATCCCTCACGTAACCACTTTTCATATGTTGGAGATAACATTTCTCGGTGGTTGGACGCTCTTTCTCTTCTCTCATTAAACCAACCTTGTATTGTCAATCTTAAATACTCGGCCATTGAGGAAATGGGGTACTTTCTGGCTTCCCTGCTCTGACTATTAAAACTCTCAGCATAATTGCTTGTTAGTTGATTGTATCGCTTACCGGGGAAAAATGCTCTACTCCATCTTTGAAATCCAATTTCTTCCAAATAGGCAGCAATCCTATTATCTTTAACCCTTATCTTGTCAAAAAAACGATTGAATTCGTGGACAGTGTACGAACGAGAAGCCATATCAAACTCCATATGACAATTATCAGTTTTGAATTTCGCGTTGATATTCATCTTTATGTGATATATGCACGCACCGTGGTATGCTTCTGGAAAAACAGCACATAAGGCATTGGCGATGCTTGGGTGTCTATCGGATACGAAGACGAGATCATCAACTAATCCAATTGCTTCTCTCAATTTTTGCATAAAATAAGTCCAAGAGTTATTATTCTCTGAATCAACAACTCCGAATGCGACAGGATATAATTGTTCATTAGCATTTAATGCAATAGCCACCAATAGTTGACCTCCCACCTTGTGCTTAAGAAAACTGACATCAACACACAATACGGGACGACAAAATGCTTTGAAACCCCTAATAGAGAGGCCTAGGGACATGAACATATACTTGAAGTGCCCAACCTCGTCTGTTTGGATGTCTGTTATGGTACCAGGATTATGCTTCTCCAACATGTAAAGGTATGAGGGTAATTTTTCATATGAATCCTCAACCGTTCCTCGCACCGCCACTAATGTCATTTCCCTAGCCCTCCAAGCCTTATTATAAGTCAAATTTACCCCATAAGTTGCCTGCATGTCTTCAATTATTTTCTTAGGCAAGTGATTATGGTGATGGTCCATATACTTACTCTTCACGCACTGCCCAATAACCCATGCTGGTGTTTGCATTTTTTTCTCTAGCCTAGATAGAACTGAGCATGAGTGTTGTTGGTCGAATTTCCGGATCTCAAACATCTCAGATAATTTACCTTTCACGGCACGCAATCTCCACTTTCATTTCTCATCCAAACATTTCACATACCAAAGATGTTTTCTTGACTTCTCCACCTTGAATTCAAAATGATTAGTCATCGCATATTTATATAGCATCAGTTGTAGTTCTTTTTTATTTTCAAACAAGGCACCGACTTCCAATACGGTTTCAGTAGTTAACGCCAACGCAAATGAGGGGTCTGTCGGTGATATGTCTGTCGGTGATATGTCTGTCGATGGTGTACCAAATGATGATCTTCTTGCACTACATGGTGTACCCAATGATGATCTTCTTGCACTAGTAGGTGTACCCGTTGATGCTCTTCTCGCACTATGTGGTGTAGGTATCGATGCATGCAATTCCTGAGTAAGTGGGATGTGAGGCAAAGAGTTATCTCCGGCTTCATTACTTTCAACAAAGACCTCCGAGGGTAAAGCTTCTGGTACAATTTTCTGAGTAAATTGTGGGAGAATACTTTCTTGAGTTGGGTAGGTAAGTAGTGGTATCTTTTCTTTAGTAAATTGTGACTTCTCTACTACAGACACACACAATGGTGACACAGTTCGACCCAAAATCAAGCGTGATAAATATATGTTCAGATCCTCATCATCTTCAATAAAAACGGGTTTAGGATTTGTGATATTCGGAATATCATACTTCACTTGCAGCACTAAATCATACGTAGATTTCTGCACTTGAAGTCTTTCATGGAGTTTATCAATTAATTCAGCATAACGAGTACTTTGGGGTAAATCCAATGTTTTGATTGAAGAGGCATCAAAAAACCATATTCCATTAGCATCAACTTTCCACTCTCCATTATAGAAAACGAAAACTTCGGCTGCAAGAAAAATTGGAAACGGGATAATTAATACTGTGAAATGGAAACCCTTCGCGAAACAGTAAGTACTTAGCGAAACGGGAAGTACTTAGCGAAACGGGAAGTACTTAGCGAAACGGGAAGTACTTAGCGAAACGGGAAGTACTTAGCGAAACGGGAAGTACTTAGCGAAACGGGAAGTACTTAGCGAAACGGGAAGTACTTCGCGAAACGGGAAGTACTTCGCGAAACGGGAAGTATCATCAGATGAAACCCTAAACAACACAGTGATTCGAAAATGCATAAATGAACAACAATAAACATGAAATACATAAACTTACCAATTGTTACAGTGCTTGTGCTCGTCGTGGAGCTCATTGAGTGCCGCCGTTGAACTCCGTCGCCTGCGAGATTAGAGAGAAGGAGGAGAAAAGCGGAAGGGAAGAAAGAGAAGGGAAGAAAAGAAATGAAAAAAAGATGGCTGGATTTTATTATACAGTAAGGGTATTCTGGACTTTTCACAGCGTCTCACTTCGCGAAACGCGAAGTCCCTTCGCGTTACGCGAAAAGGGTAAATTCGTCAAAAAAAAATAAGTGGTCATCAGATCAAATTTTATTAAACATGACCACGGAGGCAAATAGGCCTATTTTTAGGGTCATTTCGTCCCATTTCCCGAGAAGAAATTGTCATGGTGAGATTGGTGGGATTTGAGAGATAGAGATCATTAAGGAGAGAATAAGTAATCATTTCAATAATTAGTTAATTATTTTGTATAATAAACCTATGATTTTAATAATCTTTTATTTATTTATTTTAATATATATTATATTTTAATAAATTTAATTATATAAATATTATATCTATATACCTATATATTTATTAACTATTTAATATTATATATAAATATAAATTATTAAATTAAAAAAAATATTAAAAGAATATTTAACAGCAACTATTTTTAAATGATAATGTTGTATATATATAACTGTTAAATAACAAATCAAATAAATTTATATAAAATTTCAAATATATTATATATATTTTAAATTTAATTATATATATATACATTTATTTAATTACATAATATATGAAAGCATATATTATATTATACTTTTAAATTTTAGATATATTATCATAAAATTTTAATTTTCTTACTTATTATTATTATTTAATAATTATGATCATATATATATATATATATATATATATATAATTATTAATAAATTCATATATATATATATAATTATTAATTATATTTTGAATTTAATAAACATCATTAGAAATTATATAAATTATTTTATTAATATATATTATGATTAATGATAGATAATATGATTATTCATAGTCTCTCTAATCTCTTTTCACTTATTATTTTCTTTAATTAAATTTTAAATTTTAATTTATTCTTTTTAATAGTATTTTTTTTATTCTTACTAAATCCTAAATTTTATTAATATTTTATATTTTTCATAAATACTAAATCTTATTAATATTTTTATTTTTATTTTCCCTAAACTATAGTTAAAAAAATATTCCTTATTCCTATATATATATAAATTAATTATATAAATATATATTCATATATTCATATAATAAATTAATAATATTATTATTGATAAATATTAATAATTAAAAAGAAGATATTTTTATATGATAAAAAGTAAAATAACCTTTTTATTAAGTCAAAGAAAGAAAAAAATGAGAGAATAAAAAATAAAAAAATTTAAATAACGGATATTTGTGGTTTCCAGATGTATATATAATATAATTTATATTCTTAATTAAATTTGAAATTTAATTATATATATTATTTAACTAAATAATATATAAATTAATATAATATTTTTAAATTTAAAATATGTTTTCATATATTTTTTTCTTACTTATTATTTTTTAATAATTATGATCCTATATATATTATAATTAATTATTAATAAATATATTGATATATCAAAATAAATATTAATATGATTTAAATTTAATAATTCTTTTCTGTATGAATATAGAATTTATAAATTATTAACAAAAATTTGTAATTTAAAATATATATTCAATATCAACTATTCGACCCTTTATATATATCCCTTCAATATCAATGGTTTTTAAAACGGTTGATATTTACCATATTTTTATCAACAATTTAAAAAATTGTTAATATTAATCCGCTTTATATCAACCACTTTAAAAACTTTTGATAATAATCCAATTTATATCAACCGTTTTAAAAACCGTTGATATTGACTATTTCTATATAAATCGGTTTTAAAACCATTTATATTGTCCCCTCTATATCAATGGTTTTTAAATTAGTTGATATATATTTGGTCAATATTAACGGTTTTTAAAGTGGTTGATATAGATGTGGTCAATATTAACGGTGTTTAAAATTGTTGATATAGAGTGGGTTAATATCAACCGTTTTAAAATTTCTTTAATATAGATTTGTTAATATCAATTATTTTAAGAACGATTGATATTGACACCTTTATATTAACGGTTATAAAAACTGTTAGTAAATTTGGAGGTAACTATTAATAAAAAAAGCAAATGTTTCATGTTAATATGACAATATTATAAAGGCATACATGATTGTTTTATTTAGTGTTGGAACTAATATTTTTAATTATTTAAATAAAATGATAGTGAAGTCAATTAATATTACATTCATGAGTTATTTATCTAAATTATTGTTGCATAAATAGGTAAACAAATTAGTTATCTATTTTATTTATTATAAGAAATAATTTTATTTATTATAAGAAAGAGAAATAGAAATTTTTTGAAAAATATATAGAATTACATATTTTATATTTAATATATACACACTAAATTAAAGTTTGTAAGATTAATATTTTTGATAATAGTTTACAAGTATATCATTATATATTATAGCAACACTTATCCATGTTAAAATAAAATTAGATAACTTGCAATTCTTAAAACAATATTATGAAATGTTAATATATTCTTCAAACTTAGTGTTGAAATCTATTTAAGAACAACTCATATGTTAATATATTCTTCAAACTTAGTGTTGAAATATATTTAAGAACAACTCATGTGTTGACTAAATAATAAACAAATAGAGTAGAAAACATAAGTTGGTTCACTAAAAAGGTTACTACACTCTTATGCAGCCAAATTATAACAGAGAGTTAAAAGACATTTACTAAAAATGTCATTCAATTTACAATAGCTTTCGCAATAATGCGTATTATTAATATTGCAAAGATTAAACCAATTCGACATTGAACAAGGTTTAGTGCAAAAATTGCTACACTCTCAAACAGGGAAATTATATCAGAGAGTTGGAAATTATTTCCTAAAAATGTCATTCATTTTGCACTAGTTTCGCAATAATACGTATTATCAATATTATAAGAATTAAATCAATTCAGCGTTGAACACGGTTTAGTACAAAGTTTACTACACTCTCAAACAGAGGAATTATAACAAAGAGTTGGAAAATATTTACTAGAAATGTCATTCCTTCTGCACTAAGTTTTGCAATAATACGTATTATCTATATTGCAAAGATTTAAACGATCCAGCTTTAAACATGGTTTAGTGCAAAGTTTACTGCACTCTCAAATAAGGGATTTTTACCCGAGGGTTAATAAATATATACTATATATGTCATTCAGTTTGTACTAATATTCACAATAATACGTATTAAAGTTATTGTAAACTTTAAAACAATTCGGCGTTGAACACGGTTTAATGCAAAATTTATTGGACTCACATAAAGTGGAATTATAACAGAGAGTTGAAAAATATTTACTAAAAATTACATTCGTTTTGCACTAATTTTCGTAATAATACGTATTATAAATATTGCAAAGATTAAAGCAATTCGGCGTTAAACACAGTTTAGTGCATAATTTATTACACTCTCAAGCAGGGGATTTCTATCCGAGAGTTGATAAATATATACTATATATGTCATTCAGTTTGTACTAATTTTCGCAATAATACATATTATAGTTATTGTAAACCTTAAAACAATTCGGCGTAGAACACAGTTTAATATAAAATTTACTAAACTCTCATACATTGGATTTATAATAGAGAGTTAAAAAATATTTACAAAAAATGACATTTGTTATGCACTAGTTTTCACAATAATACGTATTATCAATATTAGAAAAGTATTTCGACGTTAAACACGGTTTAGCAATGGCAGAGTTACGTGGCGGGCTCTATCCCAATGGTAGATTTTTAAAACACTATATATATATATATATTTATATAACAAATATGATTTAATCCAGTTGGTATTGGAGTGAGACGATAATGGGGGAGGCCTCATCCTTAGTTTTAATTATTACTATTTTAATTTTTTTTATTATATTTTAAAAGTTAATATAATTCATAATTATACTATTCTAATTTTATTAAAATAATTTAAATATATAATATTGTTATTAATTATTTTAAAACTACTTTTAAAGGATAATTATATATTATGTTTTTATTAATTTAAATTTAATTAATAATATAAATTATTTAAAATAAAGATTTAAATAATAATTTATATAAATATAAAGATAAAATAAATTTTTATATTTTTTAATTTTAAACTATTTAATTTTTTTTTTATATTATTTATTTTTTTTAAAACGATTTATATGCATTAATATTTTATAATTTTTCTTCTTAAATGTCTATTCACTTATTAATATGTTTTTGTCATGATTTTGTATTTTTGTTATTATTTTTATTTATTTTTCTTATATTCTCATATAATTAGCTCTATTATTAGATTTTCATATTTTTATTTATTTATATATAGTTAGTTTTTTATTTAAAACCTAAATAATTTAACTTTTCACGGTTTTAAACTTAATATTTCTTCAACTATATAGTATTAAATTTATAAATTTCTTTTTTAAATCGAGTATTCTTATCTTTTATTAGATTTTGTATATTTATTTTATTTTAGCAAGAGTATTCGTGGAATAATTTGATTAAGATTTTCACTTATTACCTATATTAGTGTAATATTTATATTATTTTCAACCCAGTGAAAAAAATAAATCCCTAGATTCGCCTTTGCCTTTTACTGCACTCTCAAAACAGGGATTGTTTTTTACCCGAGAGTTGATAAATATATATTATATATGCCATTCAGTTTACACTATCAAACAATTCGACGTTGAATACGGTTTAATGAAAAATTTACTAGACTTTCATACAGGGGATTATAACATAGAGTTGAAAACTATTTACTAAAACTTTCATTCGTTATGCACTAATTTTCGCAATAATACGTATTATAAATATTGCAAAGAGGCAAGTCGGTGTTGAGCACTGTTTAATGCAAAGTTTACTACACTCTTAAATATGGCAAGAGTTCTTAAATAATTTTAACATATTGTTATTGCAAAAGTAACAGCAATGAGACGATGAACGTAGAATAATGTAAATGCCGAGACTTGAAACATTTTTATTGAACTAAACATTAATTAGCAATATTATTCACAATAATTTCCTTAGAAAATATGACTAAAAAAAGTGTAATGTTTATAAAAATGTATATAAAATTTAATTTTTTAAAGACTAAACTATAAACATAAACTTTTCAAAAATTATGTAAGCAAAAAAATATAAAAATTCTATGTTAAGCATAAAAAATTATAAATATTAATAAGCATTCAAAAACCAACATCCAAACAAGTGTTCAATAACAAAAATAAAATCATCGAAAACAAAAAAAAAATATATATATATATATTTATAACCAAAACAACCAAAACAACCAAACCATTTTTCAAAAACTTCATACAAACCATTCAAAAGAAGTAAAAGTTCAGAAATTAAATTTTCTTCCTTTTGTTAGCTTCCAAACTACTTTCCATGTTTTGTGCATCTATGGCACCTAACACATTCAATCAAATTATTTTCCACAAAAAAAAACTTATTTGATGTAGTGAATATAAACAACAAAATTAGTAATATTAAAACTCGAAAATTGTAATATTTTAATATGACATACCTTATCCATCGTGTCACATTGACAACATACCTTCTCCATCGTGTCACATTGACAACGTTGATAGTTGTACTATTTATTTTCCGTATATCAATAAGGACATTATATATATATATCTTCATTCGTAGCCTTCATCTTAACTTATAAGCTTCCCATTCTTGATTTATAGGATGTAAACTCCTCTTTCAAGGTTTCAACCTTAGTATATACTCTCTCAAGTGTAGTTTCCTTATCATCTTCAGAGCTTATGTCATAAAACGGAGTGAATGTACTTGGTCTGCTTGAAATAAGATGTCTGCTAGTAAATTTTGATAAAAACATAATGAAATAATAAAAAAAAGGTTTAGAGAGAGAAATAAGTTTAATAAAATATGTGATGAAGAGATGGAAATATTTTGAAGAAATTGAAAGATGGAAAAGATGAAATGATGAAGAAAATTTAATGATGGCGTGCGAAAGTTGAAAAGAAGGTTATTGTTGGCTGAAACGGGAACCAAGAATACTTAATTTATTATGATTCGCAACTAATTTTTCCTTGAATATTTATTAATATTATAAAAATTATGTTTATGTGAAAATTCATTTAATTAAATACACATTTTAATGCTAAGAGATTATTTATAATTTTTAAAACCAAACCTACTTATAATAAGATTACTAATCAATTTTTTCAAAATTATTAAATATGATATATTGCATAATTTCTAGCCAAAATATTATATATAATGTTTATTGTGAAACATATTACTGGTATATTACAAATATGTAAAGATTTTCAAAACTAATAAATATATATGCAATATAGTTTGCAATAATAATATTTCATAACATTGTAAAATAGTTGCGAAGAGATTATATATAATAATTAATGCATTTTAATAATATTTTAAGTATTTTAAAAAAATATTTACAAAACTATTATATAAAATTGTAATATAGTTTCACTAATATATTATAATAGAATTGCAGTACCAGTTGCAAATATATTATTTATTTGTGTTAATGCAATGGGTATTACATATTTACTTATCAATATGATTTTAATTATTTGCAATTTTAATTTGTAACAATCTCAGTCTTATTTAAATAATATTTGTTACAATAGTTAATGAAAATTAATTTTATTGTAAATGATTTTGCATAAATTGACATGAATATATGTTAGTATTATTATCAGCATATTTTTATAACTTCTTTATTACTTAGTTGCAATGATATATTAATATAAATTTAGAATAAATATTAGATTTTTTTATTTTTAGTAATATATTTTGCATTAAATATTTTCCAGATTATATTTTCTATAAAAATATGTTTTAATGTAATTCTTCAAAAACTTAATTAAAAATCAAAATGTTACAGCTAAATGTTGTTGCAATTTGACAAAAAAAAATTATTGTCGTCTTTCCTATGATTCTTCTATTTCATTTTATGACTTTTATATATATATATATATATATATATATATATATATATATATATATATATATATATATATATATATATATATATATATATATATATATAATTTTAATTCAATTTTCTTTCCACATTTATTTATTATTTTTAAATTTATTTTTAATTAATTTATTTTTTTATTCTCTCTCATATCCATATATATATATATATATATATATATATATATATATATATATATATATATATATATATATATATAATTTTTTTATCTTTTAATTAATTTATTTAATATTTTTTCACTCATATATATATATTATTCTTCTTTAATTTTATATAAATATATTTTTTGTTCACTAATAATATAAAAATATATATTTTCTCATAAATAATTATTTTATTTATATACATAATATTACATATTTTTTTATATTAATATATAAATATATATTAATGTTTAAAAATATTATTAAATTAATTTTCTTTCTTACATAAATATATAACGACGCTAAGAATATAAGAGAGAAAATTTAATACATACGCTGACCACATTAATTCTCCCTCCTAAATATATTCTTAATTATTATTTGTTTTTCATTTTCTCTCTTATTATTATTATTATTATTATTATTATTATTATTATTATTATTATGTTCTCTCTTAATTAATTTATTTTTTATTTTATCTCACATTATATATATATAATATATTTAATCTATTTTTTATTTCTCATAATTAATTTTACTTTTATTTTATTTTAATATATATTATATTCTTTTTATTACTAAATTTATATAAATATATTTTTTCTCACTAATAATATAGATATATATTATAACCTAAATACTTAATATATATATATAATTTTATATATTTATTTATTTTAATATATAAATAATATAAATATATATAATAATATTTAAAAATATAATTAAAAATAATCTAGCGACAATTAAAAATGGATATTCATATCCTCCTTTAAAGGTCCTGAGTTCGAGCCCGTTAATGGTTATGTGTTTAACCTCTTGTGGTCACATTTTTTTATTTAATCTACTAGTCTAGCGAACGGTAAAAGAAGGTCTATACTATAGGTCCTTAGCCTCTCTAAGGTCATGGGTTCTAGTCTGTTAGATGACAAGTTCCTCTCACTAGTTAAATTGGTTGAGTAGATTTGCAGTTATCTGCTTAACCTATGGGAATTAGTTGCACTCCAAAGAAAAAGCGGTACGCAACATTCTAAAAAACAAAAAGAATGTGGGAAAAGAAGAAAATAAAAAGAAATAAAAGAAGAAGAGAATGGAGGGGAAGAATGTGGAAAAAGAAGAAAAGAAAAAGAAATAAAATGAGAAGAGAATGGAGGGGAGGAGAAGAAAAGGACCAAACAGAAAAAATGAAAGGAAGTGAAAGAAATAGAGATGAAAAGAAAGAAAAGGCACGAAAAGAAGAAGAAAACCGAAGAAAAAATCAGCAAAAAATAAAGAATCGATCAAATTATATCTTCATGTATAAATTGAATTATGAAATTTCAATATATTCAATAATTATTGTTTAAATATTCCAAAATTAAAAGTATAAAACAATAAAATTTTAAAATTAGCCAAAAAATTAAAGTTGAACACAAAGGATTAAACGCGAGAGTCCTTTCCCGAGTGTAACCAAGCCCCAAAGTAAAATAGAATCTCGACAAACAAGTGCCCTATTAACAATTCTCGAAATGCTAATTCAAACAATCAAGCAGCTAAGAGGATTAAACAAAATCCTATCAATGGTAATTAGAATAATTGAACTAAAACGGCCCAAGAAGCATCTGCCAAAACCAATGTCCCAGTAGAAAATTAGGAAACAAATCAAATTCAATCAGAAATTGCCAAGGAAGGAATCAACCTCAGGTTGAAGCTAAAGAAATTATTCAGATAGAAGATAACAAGATTGGAAATTAAGAGCAGAATAAAGCCAAAAGTCAGATCAAGTTTAAAAGAAAATTAACAAAAAAGATGAAATGGGTTTGTGTTAGAAGAATGCTGAGAATCAAAGTTATGGTAATAATTAAGGTATGGAAGTCAGTTCCAAAGGTCATGATCACAAGGATAAGAGCAATGAAGATCTGGGTCAGCTCTAGGCTGAGGGTCAGAATATGGGTCAAGATCAGCACCAGGTTATGGGTCAGAATCAAGATCCAACTTTGGGTCAAGATCAACAATAGGCTGAAGGTAACTAGGGTCTGGGTCAGAATCAAGGTCTGGGTCAAAATCAGGGTCTAGGTAAATATCAGAATTTGGGTCTGAAATAGGACTGTGACCAAGAAAATCCAAGGCTCAAAAATGTAAAATTTCTTGTTGAATCTATTGAACGTGACCTAAAATACTTGGGTTTAAAGAATTTAAAAATCCAGAATTGAACTTAAACAAGAGAAGTATTGAAGCAGAAAACTTAAACTCCGAAATGGGTCGATTCAAAATAGGAACTACTTAAGAATATAGTAGTGTGGAAGTCCAAAGCCAAAAAGGCCAAACAGAAGAGAACTTGCGGACACTGTCGAACAGAACGAAGGGGTACTAGCACTATTGAAGTTGATCCAGATGCGACAAATCCAATCACTGATGAGTATGAATTTCAAATAACACAATCTGTAGTCATTGAAGACAGTGAGGATAGTGATGTATACAACTTCATTGATGATGAGACAGATCGTGTAGTGCAAGACAATTTTAAAATACAAGAACAAATCCCCTATATCCATTCATTAATATCATGACATAGAACATAAGAGGACTTAATGATCCTCTCAAATTCAAAGAAATTAAGAGGATTATTGAGAATCAGAAGGTTACAATAATGGGGATTTTAGAAACGAAAGTCAAAAACTATAATATTGACAAGGTTCGCATGTGCATTAATAGTATCTAAGAACTTATTAATAATTCAAACTCGAGAACTGGAAGAATCTGGGTTGTTTGAGATCCAATGGTTACCGAAGTCAAGTTGCTTTTCTCCAATGATCAAACAATACTAGTTGGGGTTAAAGAATAAATCACTGAATTGAGTTCCAACTTGCTATCGTCTATGGTAGAAATTCCAGTACTGAGAGAAGACTGCTCTAGAGCTGGATTGATGGCGATAAACCATGGACTGTCCTTGGTGATTTTAATGTTACGAGAAGAAACATTTACCAAAGCCTGGAGTCTGATATTACCTAAGATATGATTGACTTCAACGATTACATCAGAGACATATGATGCATCAAACCAACCAACTCAAGGAACTTCTTTACATGGTCATCAATTCGAGGAGATAAGATATTTAGAAAAGCATAACTGATAGAAGTCTTTTCAATGAGAAGTGAATTGCTCAATTCTTGAGAATCCAACTACACATTTTAAATCCCAGAATCTCAGATCACATCCCTATCAAACTCTTCTAGGAGAAGGAGAGCTTCAAAAGACCCTTCAAGTTCTTTAATTTCTGGATGGAGAGTGATAATTTCAAAGATATACTGGGTAAAGTGTTGGCCGAAAATGTGGAAGGATCAAACATGTTCATGGTCTCAAAAAAGCTCAGACTTCTAAAAATCCAATTGAAAAAGTTTGATAAGAAGAAGTTTAGTAACATCTCTAAACGAGTCCAAATAGCCAGAATTGAGTTAGAAAAAGTCCAAAACAAGTTACGTAGGGGAGAAAATGATGAGAAACATAATGAGGAAGAAAAAGATTCCCTTGGCAATTCAGAAAGCTAAGTTTATTGGAAGTGAATTTTATGAAATAGAAATCAAGGCAAAATTGACTTTCTCTCGGAGAAAAAAATACTACCTTCTTCTATCGAAATGTATGGCTAGGAATCTGAGGAACAATATTTACATACTGAAGAATGATGAGGGTGAATATGTACAAGGAAAGAAAGGGGTACAAGATTTTGCCATCATCTTCTATAAAGAGCTTATGAGTACAAAAAAGTGCAACCAAGTCATCTAAATACCTTATACTAGATTATCGATTAAAGAGTTTCTACTAAAGATAGTCAAGATCTAATTAGGGTTGTCACGCAGGATGAAGTAAAAGAGGTTTTGTTCAGCATCAACGATAATAAAAGTCTGGGTCCAGACGGTTTTAATGCTCAATTCTTTAAGGAAAATTGGTCGGTTGTGGGTCACAATATTATGGAAGGGGTTCTGGAATTCTTTAAGAATAGGAAGATGTTCAAGTAGTGGAACACTACAGTCCTGACTCTTATACCCAAAACATTAGTTTCCGAAAAGGTTCAAGATTCTAGACCGATTTTATGCTGCAATATTGTTTACAAAATAATTTCAAAAATTCCTTCAAAACAATTTAAATATGTCATTGGTAAAATTGTTAGTTTAAATCAATATGTATTCATTCTTGGTCGAACTATCTCACATAATATTCTGCTCATGCAAAACCCACTCAAAGGTTGTGGGAAGAGAAAATATCTCCGAGAATGACTTTCAAAATTGATATAAAAAACTTTTGATTTTGTTAGATGAGAAGACATTCGGGACTTTATGGTCGTATCGGGTTTTTCCATGTGTTTTATAGAATGGATCATGTAATGAGTTTTTACCTCTCATTTTTTAGTTAGCGTCAATTTGATCCACAAAGGCTACTTCAAGGGTGAAAACGGTGTGAGGTAGAGAGATCCCCTATCATCTTACCTTTTTGTCGCCATCATGAAGATCTCTGAGAGCGTCTTTACGACGTTCCGAAAATATCGACCATGCATCTTCCACCTATTCTATGAGGAGGAGGATATCACCCATTTATGTTTTGTTGACGATTTGTTCATTCTCGTGCATGCTAACGTAGATTCCATAAAAACTATAAGAGTTGCACTAACATTATTTTTCTAAGGTTACAGGTGTGACTGTCAATGAGAACATTATCTTCGCATTCTACGAAGGGGTAAAAGAGGAAACGAAAGGAAACATCTACAACATCATAGACATCACAGAAGGAAACTTCCCGGTAAGATACTTAGGCATACCACTCACGGAAAAATAGATCTAAATCTCACACTATAAACCACTAATCGAGAAGGTGAAGAACTTAATTTTTAGACGGACAACAAAGAAACTTACATACGCTAATGGGAATCATCGGTTACTTGTCGCAACAACTCTTTCTCCAAGAGAAGGTAATGAAAGAACTTGATGCGCTAATGAGAAACTTTATTTGGGAAAGCAACGGGAGAGGTGGGAAGAAGTTTAAGTGGACCGCACATTGCAAACCAAAGGAAGAAGGTGGCATATGGCTTAAGAATTGTGTTGAATGGAATAAAGCATTGACGTGTAAGCACCTATGGGCCATCGAGAGAAAACAAGAATTACCCTGGATCAAGTGGGTCCACACTCGGTTTATGAAATACAAATTAAGTGTTTCGATATCCAAAATAAGCGAAGGTATGGGATGGTCATTAAAGAAAATCCTTAAGCTAAGAAACAATATTGAAGGACTTTTTGATATTAGTTGGGGAGACTACATAAACACACTGTTTTGGCATGATCCCTGGTATGAGGACCAACCGCTAATCAATAAAGATAACTTTAGAAACGTGAGGATTAGACGGGACTATCTAGTTGTGAAGGTTAGAGACATTAAAGACAACTATGGAATTTGCTCCTTAGACGAATACTGGTGGGGCGGCGCATTCTCGAACATATCAGTAACATCCAATTCAATGAAAGAATAGACATACACCGATGGAAAGCGGGGAAACGGGAAGATGATTTCAAGCAAAATGTGGAACACCATCCGAGAGAAGGAGCAAATAATAGATTGGGTTAATTTGGTCTGGTCATCAAGGGTTATCCCGATATACCAATTCATCCTATGACTTGCATTTAGAGAAAAGCTAAACACGAGAGATTGCATCAGGAAGTACATGGAAAATCAGGATTCAAGTTGTCTGATGTGTGAAGGGAATTAAGAAATAATAGATCATTTCTTCTGGAACCGTTCATTTGCCTTGAAACTTAGGAATTAATTTGCAAAAAATATGGAGATGACCATATTCTCATGAGACTGGAAAGAAATCAAGGAAGTTGCTGTGAAGAAAGCGGAGGGTACAAAGTTTATAACAAAGATTTTCAAATACGCATTCGGCTCAACAGCTTACAAGATTTGGCGGGAGAGAAGCACGAAGGCACTCTTGAGGAATCGAAGAATTCTGGAGCAGACTTGGGATGATATTATAACTGACTGTAGCGCGAACATCCAGACGTGGAGAAGAGCCCCAACAAATGAACAAAATTGGAACCTATGAAGGAACTGGAAGGTATCATATCAGGAAGTCACCAAAGTCGCTGTTTTTTTAACGAGATAAACACAATTTAAATTTATTTGTAATTCCGATGATTGTTTGTAATTCAATTGTTTTTAGACCATAATGAACTTAATTTTCCTAGGCTTGTCTAGGAAAATACAGAAATTCAGTTAGTGTTTTCCCGTTATGGGGAATTTTTAATGAAATTACGTTAAGTCATTTTTTCTTAAAAAAATGTTTAATTACGCAATATTTTTTCTTAATTTTAGAAAAATTAGGTGGAGGCTCTATAGTCTAAAAAGTCAATTCATGATTTATATAAAATATCCAACGATGTTTTCTAAAATAAATCCGAGAATAAAAAACAAAGAAAAATTTTAAAGATAGAGAGCCGAGAGAAATCGAGGCGTTACAGCTTCTTTGTTGACTTTACTGGGGACATTTGAGGTTTAACATGAAATAAATATTTGTCTATTAAAAAATATTTTAAAATTTTTTCACACTAAAAAATTAGTTGATAAAATAGAAAGAAAAAAACATTAATAAAAAAAACTCTTACAAGTTATAATTATGTACCAACTTGATTCTTCTGAAGATACGTAGACAACATGTTCTCAAGTTTCATCGAATATTTATAAAACTTTTATGTTAAAAAAATAAAAAATCTTGAAGCTTATCTAATTGATTTACATGAATCTTTGGAAAAAAAACTTGAAGCTTATCTAATTAATTTATTTGAATCTTTAAATAAAATAAAAACTTGAAGCTTATCTAATTGATGTACGAAAGTTAATAAAATTAATAAATTTTGAATTTTATCTAATTTATTTAGATGAATCTTTAAATAATAATAAATTCTGAAGTTTATCTAATTGATTTACATGAATTTTTAAATAATGATAAATTTTGAAGCTTATATAATTGATTTTCGTGTATCTTTAAACAATAAATAATTCTGAATCTTATCTAATTAATTTACGTGAATTTTTAAATAATAATAAATTTTAAAGTTTTTTAATTGATTTACATGAATATTTAAATAATGATAAATTTTGAAGCTTATTTAATTGATTTACGTGAATCTTTGAATAAATTAAAAAAACTTATGTTTATCTAATTGATTTTCGTGAGCCTTATTTGAGAAAAGGAACAAACACTCTATTTATTTGAAGATGTGTAACATATGTATTAAACGATACCCATTACACATCTATTAAAATATGTACAAAGATTCGTCAAATGGATTGATGATATGTTATATATGAGCGATGTTGCGAGAGGAAAAATTAGAATACATGGGATTGACCCCTCCCATTGGCGATGAGCCGTCCGATAGGACGTAGGCATTTTGGATGTAGGGAAAATTGTCGATTAAATTGTTATTCTCTGGTTTATGGCGGTGGTTTACCCCCTCCACTATTGCTGAATGATACTCTCTTATGATACTCTCAAAAAAAGCTTGTTACATTATCCAAGCTGGTTGTTTGTCATGTCCAAACAATTAAACATCGTCACTACAAACCTTATGTGACTACTATGTTTATAAATACGTGTATCCATTATAGTGAAAGTAAACATCTCTAAGTACATCTTGACTTTCAAAACATAAAAACAAACAACAAAGAAAACCCTTATTCTTAAAATTAGGGGCAATTTCTCATATCAAAAGAAGAATGGAAAAGAAGTGTTCACTCATTTAAGAACATGTGTTTGTACATCCATTATGTGCATGTCACGTGAGACATTAATCCTCCGTTATTTAGAATCCTCTAAACACGACTCTTCGAAAATGTGATCCAAAACTAAAGTGATCACCAACAAAGGTTATCTTCTGAAATGATCAAAATAAATCCATGATAACCCAAATAGCCACTCTAATGGTTGCGCTAATAACTAAATTTGAGCGCATGACAAAAAAAGAACACGTATTATCAAAACTTAACAAACACGGTAAGAAAAAAAGCCAAGACGCATTCCGAATATGACACTTGGGATATCACAAATATAACAACCACAAGGTCATGTATAGGTAAAACAAAACCCTATACTAAAACATGAGTTAGGGGAACCACAACTGATGAAATTTTCCCGGTAAAAAAAATACATGTTTAAAAAAAAGAATCTTTATCATCTTTTTGTAAAAATGTTTTATAAAAGTTTTGTCAAGATGGAACTACGTACGTAGTCTATTCTCGGTTTAGTCAAATGTTTATAAAACTTTTATGTTTAGTAAGAAAGAACGAGGCTTTGACCCCTCTTACTATAAACTAAATAAATTAAAGATTTTAGGAAACAAGTAAGAGTATAGTCAAGATCATTATTTCAAAGTGATCGTCTCAAAAGAAACTCGATCGTTTCACCAAAATTTGATTAAGAGACATCAAATTAAATTCCTTCTCGTGATTAACGAATATTTAAGAAGAGTTAATTTCTGAAGAAAATTTTGTGGTAAATAGAAAAAAAAACATTAAGGCCAAACTGAAAACCACAAATTAAGAAAGCTTATTTCATCTTTTCTAAAATCAAAGATGTGTTAAAGCTCAAGGCTTTGAAGAAAAAAATATACAAAATGGCAAAGTAATTTTATGGATTGAGATATTGAAATCACTGTCTATTGGTCACTCAGACTCTAGTCATGATTGCTACGGCAAGAGCATGTGAGTACCGATTCTATCAAATATACTCTAAGTCATTGAATTTCTATTCAAAGCCAAAAATTGCAAAACATTCTCTAAAAAAATAGAGATGAAGTAAACATTCATAGAAATGTGGCTCGAACTAAGGTTTATAATAAAAATCCATCTACAAAGTTTTAATACTTTGATCAAACACCTTTGACAAATTAAAAATAAAAAATAATTATTTATACAGGAGATTTATTTCAAGAGTGATGACTTTGAAGTCGGAAAATAAATCGACTTCTTTTTTAGACGATCCAATAAAATTAATATTCAAAACTAAACTCTAAAAATGTTTTGAATCCTAAATATCCTTATAACTAAATCAAAACTTGTTAGAGAAGTCAATGTTTTATTCTAACTTTCAAAACAAAATCAAGAAGCGATGACGAAACCTTATACAAAGGAATTTAGTTAAAAATTGCATCGCTATTTTAAATAAAACACTTTCAATAAAAGCGAGGGGCAAAAAAATATAGGGTCATCATTTCATCAAACAAAGTTGTCATTACGAGAATCTTGACTTGAGGAAGTAGTTAAGAAAGAAAATAAACAAATAAAAAAAGGGAAATCTTGACCTATAAAGAACGGTCAATATAATGACGTAAAGGAAGTCAATTTGAAATTTGATCTATAAAGATGAGACAATGAATAAATTAACTTGAAAAGTATTAATAAAGGAATCTTAACTAATTAAAAAGTCATCAAAAATTAATTGACACAACAGTCATCAATTAGGAAATATCTTGACAAACTAAAATCATATAAATTTGATTGACACAACAATCGTCGATTATGAAATATCTTGACAAACTAAAGTTATCATGATTTGATTGACACAACAATCGTCAATTAAGGAATATCTTGACAAACTAAAATCATCAAGATTTTATTGACATAACAATCGTCACATCTTCTAACTAGAAACCTTTAGGAATCCCTACATTTAGTCTCAAGCACTTTGCCTTCTCAACAATGAATTTTTTTTATCCTTTCCATCATAACATATTTTTTTGGTGTTTTACGTACTGTAAAGTGCCTCTAAATATCATGCTCCTCACAAAATTTCTTGAAGTGTGTATTTGTGTACTCTGTAGTCTTTAACATTATCAGACCTTAGATACTTGATTGTTCTACCTGTCTAGTTCTCTATCTTCACTTTCCATAGCTTGAATTTGGTAAAGACTTTGAATATTTGTTACAAGAAAATAAATCCATACCTTTCTAGAATAATCATCAATGAAAATCATGTAGCACAAAGCTTCAAGCTTGATGATTCTCTTGTAGGATCCCATACATTGGAATGCACATAATCAAGAATTTCTTTTGTATCATTTGTCACAGACCAAAATTACCCATTTCATTGAACTTTCCAACTTCATATATGGTACTAGAAGACACTCTCAACAAACTCCAATACAAATCAAACAAGTTCAAAACCAAAGCTAAACAAAGCCTCGAGAACCTGTTGAAATTTGGAATCAAATAAGTCTTTTACTTATTTTGACAAACAAATAGGACTTAAATTAAGGAAGCCCTTAGTTTTCTAATTTGTTTCTCTCTCTTGTCATCTATTTGCTAAAATCTTCTCTCTCCTTTATTTTAAAATATATTTTCAAATGTCTATTTTTCAGTAAATTGAAAATTTTGATCTAAAAATCTTTCTTGTTCCTTTCGATTCTACTAATCTAATAGAGAACTAAAAATCATATTTTTACCTTTTCACTGACTAACAAAAAAGAGTTCTACTTAATACCGCTGCTGAAATCCGTCTTTGTTTGGAAACTTCGACTAGTTAAGAAAGCTTCATCCTTTATTCTCCACCAACGTTTCCAATATAATTTGAGAATTAGAACCCGAACATAGAATACAACATATTTCTCTCTAATTAGTTTATATTAAATCTCAGCGATGCTCTGATATTAATTGTTAATTCGAGTACGTAACCATGTGAACTAATAACAATAGAGAGAACAAGAGAAATGACACAAAATATAATGAGGTTCAGTCAAAACACCTACGTCCTCGGGAATGACATCAAATATTTTATTTCACTCTTGGGGTTAAACCATGTATTACATGGTATTTATAGAGTAGTAATTAGGTCACAAAGACTAAACTACTAAGGGCTCAACCCATTAACTCTAAACTTAATTAATATGTGTATATATATGTCACATACACAACATGCAAATACCCTGAAATAAAGATGATTTGATTGAAATCTCTTGTTTCACAAATATTTTTAACTAAATTTCAATATTATCAACATTTAATATGTATTATATCACGTATACACATTTTCTTTAAATTTCAACCAAATACTTAAAGAAAAAAAATTTGACAGATTGTACCCTAAATTTGGGTAACTTTGATATTAGAAAAATATATTACAAATAAATTGAACAAACGAAGGACAATCACAATCCATGCTCCAAAATACTATGAAGATTGAATGACGTGGTGCAATCTGATTGACTGAAAAAATAAAATAATTTCTCCATTTTCTCTCTTTCCTCAAACTTTTTTCTTTTTCCAACTAATGAGGTGATTTCACTGTTGTTCTCAGACGATGTACTTAACACTCAAACATAGGTGAAAATACTTCAATACTTTATTAAGCATAATTCGCTAGGATTTAAATAGCCAATAAATAAAGACTCCGTCTTCTACGACCAATGTAGTAGAAACTTACAGAAACATAACAAAATAATAGGACAACTACTTGACTCATGATTAGTAGGATATTATTTCAAACTCATAAAAAAATTAAAGACTAATTCAAAACCTAAAAATGCCTCTCCTAAACTGAAAGTAGTGGCATCCAGTTTATCCTTTCGCAAACTCCAAGATTTTCTCTCAATCTGACCAACACTTCTAACCGCAACGACTTGGTCAGAATATCTACAGTATGATCATTACATCTGCAGTGCACTAACTGGACAAGTCTATTTTTATTAAGATCCCTCAAGAAATGCATCCTTACATCAATATGTGTTCTTCGACCATGAAGAATAGGATTCTTTGACTGATAGTTGAACTGTTATCACACATTATTGTAGTGCTTCCATACTGTTCCAACCCAAACTCCTCCAGAATTATTCTCATCCAAATGCATTGACAAGCACAATAAGCGGCTGTAACGAATTATGCTTCTGTCGTGGATAACTACAATAGGTTGTTTCTTAGATGCCCAAGCTACAGCTCTTCCACTCAAAAGAAATGCATATCCTCTTACACTCCTTCTATCGTCTATGTCTCCAGCTTAGTCACTATCCGTATAGAATGTTAATTCTCTAATATCTCCCTTCTTGTAGAATAAACCAAATGATAACATGCCTTTTAAATAATAGAGAACTCTTTTTGTAGCTTGTATGTGTTGTTTTGTAGGAGCAACCATGTATCTATTAAGTAAGCATACCACGCACATCAGGTTTGGTCTTATGGACGTGATGTACATCAAGCTCCCTATCAATTTATTATATAGTATTGGATCCACTTTGTTTCCTTCTCCTTCCTTTGAGAGTCTTGAACCTAGCACAATTGTATTTTTAACTTCATTTTCATACTACAGATTGTTTCTTTCTAGAATTTCCCCAACATACTTCCATTGTTGAATAAAATCCCTTCTACATGTTGAACCACTTCAACCCCTAAGAAATACTTCATTCTTCCTAAATTAGTCATGTACGATTCATCTTTCATAGATGATTTGAACTTTTCAACCATAGACAAATCACTCCCTATAAAGATCAAATCATCCACGTATAGATTAAAAATGAGGATTTTGTTATATTCTTCAGTTTTTACAAATAGAGTATGTTCATATTCACACCTTTGAAACCCTTCTTTGGTGAAGTATGCTTCGATTTGGCTATACCATGCGCGGGGGAGCCTACTTTAGATCGTATAAAACTTTTGTGAGTTTGTATACTTTATGCTCTTCTCATCCTTTTATTTACCTTTATGGTTTCTCAACATACACATCTTCAGATAACTCACCATGGAGAAATGCACTTTTGACATCCGACTGGTAGATACACCAACTTTTCTGAGCCGCCAATGCTAAGATCATGAGTATAGTGTCCCATCGTGTTATTGGAGAAAACACTTTATTGTAACCCACCCCTTGTTGTTGTGCATAGTCCTTGTCTATGATTCTGGACTTGTGTTTGTCTACTTCTCATTTCTCTTTTAATTTCATTTTTTAAACCCACTTCACCCCAATTTTCTTTGCTCCATTAGGAAATTCCGTAAGAGACCACATTTTGTTTCTTTCTATTGAATCCAGTTTAGCCTCCATTACTTTTATCCATTTATCATCTCCCTTAGCTTCATCAAACGTGGTTGGATCTACAAGAGAAACACACATGACCATAATGATGATCTCTTCTTCATAAAAAAACTCTTCCCGGTTATATATTCTTGTAAATAAGTGGGTGGTCTTCGAGTCCTAGGGATTTCAGGGACCTCCTCTAGTGTTTCCGCTATATCTTATGTTATCTCCTCTTCCTAGATCAACTACTCATCATTTATGTCTTTGGATAACTTTTTCCAGTTCTAACATTTTTCTTCTTCAAACACAACATCACGACTTGTTACAACTTTTTCTATGACTGGATTGTACAATGGTAACTCTTCGATTCATTGCTCACTTTGATTAGTACACATGTAATACTTTTAATATCCAGCTTCTTCTTCTCTGATCTGAAACATGTGAGCCAAATAACCAAACACTCTAAAGTGATCCACTTTTAGTTTTACTCCACTCCACATTTTTTCAGGTGACTTTTCTTTAAGGGCTGATTTTGGACTTCTATTTAGGATGTGCATTGCCCATCTTGCTGCTTCTGCCTAGAAATTCTTATAGACTTTTTTGTCCTTTAGAATGCATCACACCGTGTTCATTATGGTACGATTCTTACACTTAGCTACTTCATTTTTTTGTGGTATAAATGCAGTTGTGAGCTGACTGTGCTTATCATAATCCCTTTCATCTCTTCACAGAACATCTTGTACTCGTTAGATGTACTCTCCTCTTATGTTAGTTCTCAAATAGATCAATGCTTCTCTAGTTTCTCTCTCAACTTGGCTCTTAAATCTGTTGAATAGACTGAACGTTTTAGATTTGTTTGATAAGAAATAGATCCAAACATTTATGTTATAGCCGTCAATGAAAGTAAGGATGTATTTCTTATCATTGTTTGAGGCTGGAGATATCGGACCACAAAGATCTGATTGTATTCATTTAAATCTCCTTGATGAGCGCCACAAGCTGTTCTTTGGAATGGTTTGCAGATGTTGTTTTCCAACTAAACAACTGACGCAGGTTGTAGCTTCCTCTATGTTCTTTAGATGCGGTATACCCTTCACCATATTCTGATACTTTAGTGTTCTCAACCCCTTATAGTTGAGACGCCTGTACCAGCGATGCCAAAGATGAAACTCATATGTCGTGGTAGTCTGTAAGCACTCTGATATGACACTCATTTGATTTTTGATCGCTATGATCTTAAACAGTCTGTTTGTTGTCATTTTTGACTCTATGATCAGGCCCAATTCGGGATAAAATAATTTGAAGACTCCATGGTTCATCTGAATTTCGCATCCTTTCTCGAGAAACAATCCAATACTAAATACATTGATTTTTCAAGTCAAGTACATAATAAACATTAGTGATCGTATATGATCTTCCATCCAATTTTAGGTTCATGTTCCCTTTCCCCGTCGTTCTCAATTGGGAATTGTTCCTTAGCTTCACTAAATGACAAAAGTTTTCGTCGATTGTGGAGAACCAAGATCTGTTTCCACACATGTGGTTGTCGTAACCTGAATCTAGAAACTAAACTTCTTCCCTTTTCTCATCTCTTGTGAGAGCTATTAGCAACGTTTCATAATCCATCACCAACCTGTCACCTTTTTTTTCTATCTACCTCTGTGTAATTGGCTTTTCCAAACTAGCTTGGACATTCGTATTGAAAATGTCAGAGCTTGTGACAGTTGAAACACTTTATAGTGGCTTTATTGAATGATCTTCCTCTATATTTTTCTCTTCCTTAGCCCATTCTTCCTATACCTTTACCACCTCGATTTTCATAAGTGACTTTCAACACTTGATCATCTCCACTGTAGCTTGGTTTTCTCATCTTTTGTTCATGCACCAGTAACGAGCTTTGTAGAGAATCAACCAAGAGATTGTCGATGTCATTTGACTCCTCAATTAAGTAAACAATATAATTGATGTTCTCAATTAATGTGCGTAGAATTTTCTCCACAATCTTGACATCTTGCATGTCATCTCTACAATTTCTCATGTCATTGGTCACCACTATCACTCTTGAGAAGTAATCTGAAATGGATTCTCTATTCTTCATCTCAAGCAACTCAAAATTCCTCCGTAACATTTTTAGTTGAGCACGCTTCACTCTTGCATTTCCTTGGTACTTAGTCTTCATCGAATCCCACAATTGCTTGGAAGTCACCTTTAGAGTGATCGTCTTGAGAATGGATTTTTCGATTGCGCTGAAGATGTAGTTCTTTGATTTTAGATCCTTCAGTCTTGCTTCAGCAAGGGCCTTCTTTGTTGCTTCGGACAACGTTTCTTTATTGATTGCCTCGACAAATCCATCATTCACCACAATGAAATATTCTTTGACCTCAACAGATTCTCCATGAGTAGACTCCTGATCATAGTCTCCATCGAACTTCGTATTGCAATTCTGTGCAAAGTTGCTTGATTCTGTCATCTCACTCACTCGTGTTTCATTCACTCACTTACTTGTATAGAGATCTGATACCAAGTTTGTTGTTCTCAGACGATTTATTTACCACTCAAACAGAAGTTAAAATACTTCGATAATTTATTAAGCATAACTTCCTAGGCTTTTAAATATCCAATAAATGAAGACTCGATCTTCTACAACCAAGTAGAAACTTAGTAGGAGATTATTTTAAACTCATAAATAAATTAAAAACTAATTCAAACCTAGTCACGTCAATCTCTCTTTCATTCCCCTCTCCCTCCTCTCTTTCATTCCTCCTGTCCCTCTTATATTTTATTATCCTCTTATATATTTTCCCTCCTCTCTTTCATTCCTCCTATCCCTCTTATATTTTATTATCCTCTTATATTTTATTATCCTCACTATTATAATGTAGGATGATAATCTATTATTTAAATCTCCTATATGCTCAATCTTACAAATAAGTTAGTTTGATCTTGTTGACCGACTCAAATGAAAAAAGTACACCATAAAAGTTGTTCATAACATTTATTTTTAAACTTGTTTCTACTGAAGATTTTAAATCTCAAGCATTTAAGAGATATACTAATAATTTACTAATTATAGAGTTTGTCACAATTTTACAATCTCAAATTCCCCACAATAATTTAAGAATCGAAACTGCTATTTCAAGAATAAGTCAAGATTAAAACCCACAACTTTCAGTTATCTCATTGATTGTGGAGATACGTTGTGTTGAGATGATGTCTTATAGGACACATTTACAACAAATAAATCACAATGTAACAAAATAAGTTATAAGTAACATTCATATATATATGTTTGACAAGATAATAGAATAGAGGGGCAAACAAAAATCTACAACTATGAAGAAAGACTTAATCTCTTGCACATTCTCATTTTTAAATTATTTCCCCTATCATTTCTCAAAATAATTTATGTGATTAAAAGCATCTTACTGTATTGTTTACTGTATTTGTTTGCAGAGAAAATTGGGTTGTTATACAACAAAAGAATTGGAAGATTACAAGAAGAAAAACAAAATAAATTGAGTTTTGAGAACTTAACGTACCAGTTTTTGTGAAGCGACAACACAAAAAAAAAAAACTTGTTTTTTTTTATCTTCAAAGAGTTGCCAAAGTAAAGGATTATTAATCTGATCAAATGTATGTTGAAGAATTGAAGTATATATCACTAAACAAATGTTGTTTTATCACCATTTAACTAGAAGATCAAGGACAAATTAAATAAACATCATGAAAAAATTACCTCACATAATTTCTCTCTTTTTTAACTACACCAAAAAAATCTATAGATTAAGTCATTAACATATGTTACAATAAAAAATTATAAGCTTTGCAAAATTCTACAGAATAAATTTATAACACTTAATATCGAAGTTGAAGCATAGTTACAAGTATTGTAACAATCAACAGTAAAATAAATTAAAGGAAAAACATATATAAAGCATTCATTCTCCATCATAAGTGATAGACAATACTTTAATAAAACTCCTTTTATACTTCTTATCTCTTCATGTCCATATCCATGAACTATATCATGTTTGGCATGAAATTATGTTCAGATTTCTCTCTTCTCACATACATCAAACTCTTTCCTATTTCTCCCTTACCATGCCTTTATATAGAAATTTCCATAGACGATCCAATTAAAGGAATCAAACAGATTTTAGTATTAATTTTCTCCATATTCTCTTATGTCTCTCTTAATCTTTTTTATAGATAGATCCAATTATTAACATGAATATGTTCATGATTCTCTTATGTTTCTCTTAATTCTCTTTCAGTCTCCCACTTTTTTTACTTCTTTTAGATCAAACGTATTAGAGTTGTGACTTTAATGATCTTAACATAAAAACGAAACAAATTCATAACCATAACGTATAAAACATTCATTCAACACACATGAAAAGTAAAAAAAATATACGTCTCCAAAAAGAGAGGGGATCTGAAAATAACTTGTTAGTTCATTAATTTGTTCCATGTGGACTATCTGAAAATAGGAAACTGATTAGCTTAAAAAAAATTACTATTGCCTCAAGTACGATCCAACTACGGGTGGAGCAGAATTTGAAATCTAGTCGGGCTAATTTTTCATAAAAAAACTTATCCGGGCTAATTTGATAATAATATCATATAAATAAACAAAATAAACCAATTTTACTATCATTAGTATCTTTTAGCGACGGAAAATCATAAATAACGACAATAATTTACCGTCGTTATTATCAAATATATATAAGAAAATATTTTTGACTTGGATCCGCCCCTGTACCCAGCCCATGAAAGCTCAATTTTTATTAAAAATATCTTCTTTCTCCAACTCTAATCATATATTTGCACGATTCAGTTCTAATTTCCTATATTTGCATGATTTCTTTCCTTTCTAATTTCCTATATTTACACTTGTCTTTTTTAATTTCTTATATTTTCTTATAAATTCTACATAGCCTATTTTAATTTTATTGTTTTTGTTTTTTTAAATCGTTCTCAAATTTACTAAGGGTGTTTGATAACTCTGGAATTGGCATTGGAATTGGAATTGGAGGGTTCAATTTCAATTCTTATGTTTGTTAGACACTTTAATATTAAGAATTGGAATTGGAATTGGAATTAGAATTCAAATGGAATTCAATATAGTGTAATTTGATAGTTCTCAATTTCTATCTTTTTAGGTCGGAATTGTAATTCCAAATTAACATGTTTTTCATGTTTTTTACATGTTTAACACGTTTTTCACATATTAAACACGTTTTACACGTTTTAAACACGTTTTTTACACGTTTAACATATTTTTATATTTTGGCACGTTTAACACGTTTTTCGCACGTTTAACACGTTTTTGACACATTTAACACGTGTTTCACATCCTTGACACGTCTAACACGTTTTTGACATGTTTAACATGATTTTCACGTTTTTAACACGATTAACACGTTTAACACGTTTAACACGTTTTTGGCACGTTTAACACGTTTTTGTCATGTTTAACACGTTTTTGAAAACATGAAAACGTGTGAAAAACGTGTTAAAACGTGTGAAAAACGTGAAAACGTGTTAAAACGTGTAAAAAACGTGAAAAACATGTGAAAACGTGAAAAACATTTGAAAAACGTGAATAACGTGACAAACGTGTGAAAAACGTGAAAAACATGTTAAAACGTGTGAAAAACGTGGAAAATGTGTGAAAAACGTGTTAAAACGTGTGTAATTGTCAAAAAATGTCAAAAACGTATTAAATGTGCCAAAACGTGAAAACATATTTTAAAAGTTAACATTTTGAACCAATATTTTATTTTACAAACATTGGAATTAGAATTGAATTACAATTCTATCATTTTCCCAAACATAGGAATTGGAATTGAATTACAATTCTGTCATTTTTCCAAATATAGGAATTGAATTGTAATTCAATACCAATTCTCATGGAATTGGAATTAGAATTCCAATGCCAATTCCAATTCCAATTCCCCTCATCAAACATACCCTAAGGTTTTTTTCTAATCCTTTTCTAATTCAAAATATATTGTATAATTCAGATTATAAATATATGATTTTAATTTTTTGAATTACTACTTATAAGGCTAAATATTAATATGTTATAAATTAGGAGTTAGTTTGGTATTGTTTGTATAAATTGTATAATAGTATGCTAGATTCCTAGTTACTCAGTATAGATCCATGAAAATGAAGGAATGAAAATGAAGGAATTTAGGTTAGATTTATTGGACTAATAAATAATGTGTTTGGGTTTTGTTTATTTAGAACTCAATTAATAAATTGATTTATTAAAGTATTTTAGTTATTCGGTTAAGTTATGTATAGTTAATTATGTGTACTTTAAACTGAATATTTATTTATTATTTATGATAGATTAAATAATAAATATATGACAATATAAATAGGGTTGTGGTCCCTTCATAGACATTAGTTTCGTTTCTCATAACCTCCATTGTTAAAGAGAAGCAATAGAGACGGTATAGAATTAGAAGATTCAACCTGTAGTAACTCAAAAGCTATGGGCAATAACTTCCGCTTAATTTATCATTTTGAATTATTGACATAGAGAATCATAAATCTTGTTTTACCTAGATAAACAATAATATAATATTTAAGATTATATATCATGACTAAAGAAAAATATAAGATTATGATATGAATACATTTTGATGTGTTGATACTAAGATTATGTTATGAAAAATTGTTAATTTGTTAATGTTAAGATTAAAAAAAAAATCACAAGTTCTTTAAACTGACTTTTGAGTTCATTTCGCTTCCATTTTGAGGTTACATAAAATAAAGTAAACAAAGAAAGATTAAGTCATATTATTATGTTATTATATATTTATTATTTAAATATATATATATATATATATATATATATATATATTTAATTTTGAAAGGTTGATCACACTTTTATTTATATAAAATAAATAAACACTTTTAATATTTTTTTTTACGGTTATATATATTATTAAATAAATATTTTATAATTATATATTAAATATGTAAGAAACAGTTATTTTTTATTATTCATATATTTGATACCACTCCTTTAGTGGTATGAATTTTTACAAGACATATGAACTAATAAAAGTTTATTTAAATATATTTATTGTTAAAAATTGTATCATTAGTCTATGTTTGTAACATGGTTACTTGTTTTCTAAAATATTAATAATTATTAATTAAATATTTATTTTTTCTCTCTCCTTTTTTTATTAATTAATTCATTCATTTATCTCTTTTTAGTATTTCATTTTTTTCTTCTATTTTTTTATTAATTAATTAATTCATTTATCTCTTTTTACTATTTCTATTATATGATTTTTTTCTATTATTTTGTTTCTTTTTATAAAAAACATAAATTATTTTAAAATTATTTAGCCTCTTTTATACTAATAATTGAATATTGTAATGTATAAAATAGTTCAATATTTTGATACTCTAATATTTTCATACTTTGCTCAAGTATTTTTATTAAATAATTACTTGTATAATATTTTTTCAATAAATTTTATTTGTACATATTATGTACTTATCATATTTATGCAAATTGGAGTAAAGAGAGGGCAAATGAATTTATTATTCTATAAACTAGTTAATTAAATATTATAGTAAATATTGAATTATGTATACATTAGTCCTAAAAAGACCAAATAATTTTAAAATAATTTATGTTGATATAGTAAGAAACAAATTCCTAAAAAAAAGGAGAGAGAAAAAATGAATATTAAATTAATAAATATTATGATTTTTTTTAAATAACAATGGTTAATGATAGAGGTTATATGAACCAATTTTTAATAGTATGTACATTTAAATGAAATTTTATTAGTTCATACGTATAGCTGAGCTAGTTTTTTCAAACGTTTAACTGAGCTAGTTGTACAAGTACATACATCTAAATGAACTTTTTTCCTATTTGATATTGATTATTAAGAATATAAAATATCATTAAAGAACTTTTAATTATTTTAGTGATATAGAGTTAAACCAAACCAAAAATAATTAATGAATTAAGACTATATTTAAGATTGAAGGAGTTTATTATTATAAAACAAATTAATTGAAACAACATGTTACCAAAGTATACTTTCTTGTGAAGATTAATTTGTTAAGAATTTTAAATAATAGTATATTTGTAATTCATGTGGATATTGTATCGGCCCAAAAGAATATCAATATTGTCATGCCGGATTAAATATATACATGTATTGATAAATATGTGATAATTATTCGGGATTTTCTTTTATGTGAACAATTTTTCAGTCTAAAGATAGAATTATTGTTTGACATGATTTATTGTCAATATTTGTTCATAACACTAAATTATAATTTATAATTTAAGATTTATGTCAAAAGACTAACTTTTAATGTTGTGCCAGATAATTTGATATTTTGATGGACAAGTCTTATTATAAATACTAATTATATTTGGATAAAATATGTTTTATAATTTCAGTTAATACTTCCGCTTCTTCAATATCTGCCAATGTTAATTTGATTCTTGTACTAAATGAAACAATTTTAAGGACTGAAAAGAAAATTTTTTGATTATCCTCGGTTGTATGGATTTAAATCTTGCAATTCAGATTATCGATCCACTATTACGGCTGAGGGTACCCTTGATGAAAAATGGGACCTTGAAAAATAGAAAAGATCAAATCGCATGTGTTTAATGATCATCAAGCAAGGAATTCCAGAAACATTTAAGGGTGATATCTTTGAAGTTACTCATGCTAAGGAATTCATTGAGAAAATTGAGAACCGTTTTGCAAAAAAGATAAAGCTGGAACTAGCATGCTTCTTGCGAGCTTAATCTCAATGAAATATAGAGGAAAAGGAAATATAAGTGAATACATTATGGAAATGTCTTATATTGCTTCAAAACTAAAAGCACTAAAGTTAAAGCTTTATGATGAACTACTCGTGCATTTAGTTTTGATCTCTCTTCCTACACAATTTAACTAGTTTCAGGTAAATTATAGTTGTCAGAAGGAGAAATAGACTCTTAATGAGCTCATTTCATATTGTGTGAAAGAGGAAGAGATATTGAAGTAATATTGTACTGAAAGTGCTCATATGGATTTGACAAATTACTTCAGAGATCAAAGAAATAAAAGGAAGAACCCTAAAGAAGCTATAGGTGGTCCCGCACAAAAGAAACAACAAACTAAAGAAAATGAGAAATTAAGTTGTTTCTTTTTTCGACAAACCACACACATGAAGAGGGACTGCACCAAATATCATGTGTGGCGTGGAAAGAAAAGTGACATTCTTACTTTAGTTTGCTCTAGGGTTAATTTAACTTCAGTACCGAGTAACACTTGGTGGGTAGATTCTGATGCTACTACTCACTTTAGTATTTCTATGTAGGGTTTACTGAGTTTTCAAAAGTCAAGTAATGATGAAAGATTCATATTTGTGAGCGATGGCAAATCAGTTGAAGTTGAGGCTATTGGGAATTTTAGATTATTATTAAGAACTAGTTCTTATTTGGATTTGAAAGACACTTTTGTTGTACCATCTTTTAGACGAAATTTGGTTTTTATTTTTGTTTTGGACAAATTTGATTTTTGTTGTTCATTTGGAAATAGTTAGTTTAGTCTTTCTTTAAATTCAAATATTATTGCAACTGGTTATTTGTCGATTTATGATAATCTATATTTACTTGATACAATTGCCTTATATAATGAAACTTTGCATACAAGTACACGCGGTACTTAAAGAAAATTAACAATTGAGAATTCTGCATCAATTTAGCACAAGCGTTTAGGTCATATATCTAAACATAGAATTGAAAGGCTTGTAAGTGATGGAATTCTTGATTCCCTTGTTTTTTTTCAATTTTGAGATTTGTGTTGGATGTATAAAGGGAAAGCAAACAAATATATGAAAATTGGGTGTCAATAAAACTATAGACGTCTTAAAACTCATACATACTGATATTTATGGGCCATTCTCTACGGCCTCTTGGAATGGTCAATGATATTTTATTTCGTTCATAGATGATTATTCAAGATATGGTTACCTATACCTCATAAATGAGAAGTCCCAAGCATTTGACGTTTTTAAGGCATACAAAGCTAAGGTAGAAAATCAGTTTGGTAAAAGAATTAAGGTCGTTAGATCTGACTGTGATGGTGAATACTATGGTCGATATGATGGATCAGGAGAACAACGTCCAGGACCATTTGCTAAATTCCTAGAGGAATGTGGAATTGTACCTCAATACACTATGTCAGATTCTCCTAGCATGAATGGTGTATCTAAAAAATGAAACAGAACTATTAAGGATATGGTAAGAAGTATGATTTCTCATTCTACTTTACATGAATCTATCTGGGGAGAAGCAATAAAGAATGCAACTTATATTCTCAATAGTGTTCCAACTAAAGAAACAATTAAAACTCCTTATGAACTTTGGACTAGTAAAACGTTAGTTTTAAAGAATTTTTATATTTGGGGATGTCCAACAGAAGCAAAGCCTTATAAACCCCATGAAAAAATAGACTCCAAAATAGTTAGTTGTTACTTTATTGATATTCTGATAAATACAAGTTTTTTATTCCCACGAACAGAACTATTTTGAGACGGGAAATGCAGTGTTCATTGAGGATTTTGAGTTTAAGGGGAGAGATACAAAGTATTTTTTTTCTTGAAAAGGAATTTGTTCAAATTTCAAATATTGCAATTGATGATAATCATTATTTATTTATGATATTAATAAAGAAGCAATTCCAAAATTTTAAGACATGAATACAAATCTTCCCATTGTAAATGAGGTAAATATTCCCGAAGAACAAACTCAACAGTCTCAAGAACAAATGCCATTACGAAGATCCACAAGAGAAAGGAAAAATGCTATTTTAGATGACTATGTTGTATTTCTCCAAGAATATGAGGATATCATTGAGATGATGAAAGGTGATCCTATAAACTTACATCAAGCAATACATAGTTCTAATTCTCATAAATGGATTATTGCCATGAATGAAGAAATTAAGTTCATATAGACAATAACGCTTGGGATCTAATATCATTACTTGAAGGTGCAAAACCTATTAGTTGTAAATGGATATTTAAAATAAAAATAATTCAAAAGGTGATGTAGAAAGATATAAGGCACGTCTTTTTGCAAAGGATTTCACACAGATGGAAGGTATTGATTTTATTGAAACTTTTTCCCATGTTTTGACGAAGGACTCTTTTAGGATGATTATGGCATTAGTGACACATTTTGATATTGATCTACATCAAATTGAAGTTAAGACTGTGTTTCTAAATGGTAACATTGATGAAACAATTTTTATTAACCAACCAGAAAATTTTGTGGTGGTGAACCAAACAATATGGTTTGTGAACTAAAGAAATCCATATATGGTCTCAAGAAAACTTTTCGTCAATGGTATCACAAATTTCATGAAATCATTATTTAAATTGATTTTGAGAGTAATGTAATTGATGATTGTGTATACCAAAAATTCAGTGGGAGCAAGCATATTTTTCTGATTTTATATGTTGATGATATATTGTTTGCTAGCAATGATATTTACTTACTGCATGAAACTGAGAGATTTCTTTCAACTAAGTTTGAGATGAAAGATCTTGGTGATGTCTCTTTTGTATTTGGAATATAGATACACTGAGATCGCTCTCGAGGTATACTTGGATTATCACAAAAGAGCAACATTGAAAATGTACTTAACAGATTTGGCATGCAGGAATGTAAATCAAGAATTACCCCCGTTGTTAAAGGAGACAAATTTTGTATTCAAAAATGCCCTAAGAATATCTTGAAGTTAAAGAAATGTAGAAAACTCCTTATGCATCTGTAGTAAGGAGTTTGATGTATGCACAAGTTTGTATTCGGCAAGATTTAATATCCATTGTCAAAATGTTGGGTATATATTTGAGTAACCCTAGTATGGATCATTGGATAGTAGTCAAGCGAGTTATGCGGTATTTTAAAAGAACTATAGACTTCATGCTCACATATAAGAAATCGGACCAACTAGAGATCGTTGGATATTCGAATTCAGACTTTACTAGATGCCAAGACAGTCGGAGATCCACTTCAGGTTATATTTTCATGCTTGTTGGAGGAGTAATCTCATGAAAGAGTGTTAAACAAACACTCATATCTTCCTATACTATGGCCGCTGAATTTATATCATGTTATTAGGCATCTATAGAATTATACATGGTCTATAGAATTGAAAGATTCAACATGTGGTAATTCAAAAGTTTTGGACAATGACATCAGGTACGCTTCTGCTTAATTTAACATTTCAATTATTGACATAGAGAATCATGAATCTTATTTTGTTTAGATAAACACTAATACAATGTATATTGAAATAGAGAATCATGAATCTTATTTTGTCTAGATAAACACTAATACAATGTATAAGATTATAGATCATGAGTATAGAAAATTATTCGATAATTTAATTTATAAGGTCCTATTCTAAAGATAACTGTTTTCCAGTGGTAAGTGTAAAACAATAATTTTCAACATCTCAATTTTTATATTTAAATATAATCTCAAGTCAATAAATTAATTTTTAAAATTCATATACAAATATATTGGATGTGATTAAAATAAATAATTAGTTTGATAATGTGTCTATTAATCAGATTCTAAATTAATTAAATCATGAAATGTTCTAAAATAAATTCAAATAGTATAAATAAATAAAAGAAGGATAGAAAATGAAATAAATAAATGGGGAAGAATATGCCTAGTATTAATAAATTATTTTTGTGTTTGGCAGAAAATAAAAAATAAAAAACATAAAAATAAGAATGGCAATAAAATGAGGTGAAGACCGAAACTCCGCAAGTATCGTTCGGCCGATCGTGAGAAGGTCTAGTGTAGAGGAGGGGCGCATGATCTGAGCAGGGGTGAACCTAGATGTTCGAACTCATACCAGGCGGGGAACCACAACTTGGGTCCGGACCAAACGTGCGCGCGTGCAAGAGGTTTCCCCCACACATTGAGTTCACCCGGTCGAAAAGGAAGAATCGGGCGAGTTAAACGGCTCAACTCTATAAGACCGATAGAAAACTGACTGTGTGAATACAAAGTAGATGATAAGATTAACCAAAAGTTTTATAGTCCTCATCTACTTCTCTAAAAAAACTCCAAACCTTTGAAGATAGCTTCTAAACTCGGTTCTGCTTCGACATACCTAGATATAAACTTTCTAAACTAGTTGTATGTTGTCATTCAACCTGTAATTCCGTTTCTTAATAAAAATAAAATTGAAGCAATTTGAATTTGAGTTTTCTGTTTTAGCGTTTCGTTCTTTAATTTGATAGCTTAGAATTAATCTCTAGGTTGATTAGAAACTTCCGGCGGCCGAGTTAATTTGATCTAAACGGGTTTAAATAAAAAATGCATAAAAACAAAAGTGATTTTCCAAAAAAATAAGATGACAAGTATCAAGATAACGATTTTATAATAATATAGATTCGATTGGGTTCATTCATAACTAACATAATTAACGTCTGATGATTATTTGAAAATTTGAGAAAAAAAAAAGGAAGTACAATTGGATTTTCGATCGGGATAAGTTTTAGAAGGATCTATGTTGAATAGTCTAGATAAGTTCTACATATAAACTTAGGTTAGATTTGGTGAAGATTAGAAAACGAGCCACGCGGGTCGCTCGTCCACGCCGGGTCCGCATCCTCACTGTAATCCTGAACCGGTCAGCCAGTTGCTAGGGCCTGCTTGCTTTCAGGATTTCGGCATTCTATTGTTTTTCCATTTAGATATTTAAAACAATTTTTAAAAAGTTCAAAAAAATAGAAAGTTGTTTAAATTATTTTTATAACAAAAATGAACATATTTTTTTTTTCTTTAGTACCATTTTGGAACATTTTCTTCTTTTTGACATATTTCTTGTGACTTGTGCTTAAATAATAATAATAAAATAATCAAAACAATTCCTACATGTTTAATAAAATAGAATTTAAATATTGAATGAACTAACCGTTGTTTCTTTGAAGTCTTACATAATTTGTTCATATATTGCTACATGATAGACATAGAAACATGCTTAAGATAAGAGAATCCATAGTTATAGAAATATGAAATAAATTGAAATTGTAGAGGAAAATAAGGTGCAAACGAAACATGACAAAAATAAATAAGGTTTGATCTCGAGTATTATCTTTTGTAATTGTGAATTTATCGGTCATTTTCCTTGTCATTTCTCTTTGATAATAAATTTATTAATTAATCATTACAAATTGTCTATTTGAGCATTCATAACAAAGTTAAAATTTAATTATGTTTAGTCATTGGCTGTTGTTCTTAGTATCAGCTCAAGAATAATGACTTCATTTATGATTATATAAGTGTAACTGATATGGAGCCACTAAAGATGATAGTTTGAAAGTTTGGAGTAAATAACTACAACAATAAAGTTGTATAATTCATTGAAAAAAATTTAAAATTGTTTTAAGAATTAAATAAATAATATTTTGCTTAATAATATTGTGAGAATGTTGTATAAACAAAATTTTCTATTATTTTCAATGTATACACCCAACCTTTTCATTTTCATTGATATAAACAAACAAAAAAGGCGTATCATTAGATAAAGTAGGAGTGTTATTAGTATCAATCACCACGAGGACATTGATAGTATAATTGTCTTCATAAGTTGTCTTTAATTCATCTTCTTTCACAATAATTGTTATCATAGCTTCTTCATTCTTAATTTTTTGTGATGATTGAAGTAAAGATAATTAACATCTTCTCTATCCATTATTATCTTTCATATGATACTTTTTCATATGGTATATAAAATGTTAGGTTATTAGATTGGGCTCCCAACTATGAAATAAAAAGCCCAATCCATTTAAGAAGTCTAGAAGCCAAAAGCTCAGAAGTCTTAAAGCTCATAAGTTTATATACACAAGAGTTCTTTTGTGTTAAAAAGGTGCATGGTTGTCTTATTAGAAAAAGTCTCTTGAGTTGTCCTTGTTCTGCTATAAAATTTGAAGGAAGTTGCCTTATCAAACAAAATCTGAAACTCATCTAGCATAAACTTGTAAATAGATAGTGAAATCTCTTCTTTGTTTAGCTTTTTATCTTCATTTGTTTTGTTTTTATCATTTTATTATAGTGAAGATTCTTTTGGACAAAAGTCCTGTGGTTTTTACTAATTGATTTGAGGAAGTATTCTACGTTAAATTTTTGGTGTTCTTGTTTCATTTATATTTCATTTTATGTTTCTTGTTTCTCTCTCCTAAAGATTCAATCAAATGGGAATAATTTATTATTACAAATGTGCTGATTATTTCGCTTCATTACCCACATAGTGGTATCAGAGTTTGTTTTAAGCGTTTTTATTTTTGATTGGTTTATGAAGATTAACACAAAAGGAATGATATTGTTGAATGGTTCAAACTATCATATTTATAAGGGTAAAATGAAGGATCTTATATTTGTGAAGTCTTGCATTTACCTATTTTTGATAGTGAGAAACCCATCTCTACATCAGAATGGGCTTTTGAGCATGAACATGTATGTGGTTTTATTCGTCACTTTGTTGAAGAGAATGTTTAAAACCATATACATCATGAGACAAATGCACCCACTTTGTGGAGTAAACTTGAGAATCTTTATGCTTCAAAGACAGGAAGTAACAAATTATATTACTTTAAATCTTATACTTTTGATAATTTTAGAGTATTGAAGATGGATAATAATGCCGTAAATAATGTTATTGGCATTGGCGATATTTGCATAGAATCAATCAATGGGTCGAAGTTACTGCTTAAAGATGTTAGACATGCTCCAAACATGAGGTTGAATTTGATTTCAATTGGAAAGCTTGATGATGATGGTTTCTTAAGCTCTTTTAGTTCTGGAAAATTGAAACTTTTGAAAGGTAACCTCGTTGTAGATCGAGGTGATAAGTTTTCAAATTTATATTTAATGCAATCTTTAATAAGTAAAGATAATGTGAATGTTGTATGAAGTAAAGAATCTTCAAAGTTATGGCACCAAAGACTTAGTCACATTAGTGAAATCCTCCCTCAAGAAAGTCAGATCTCTTAGAGCTGGTTCATTCAAACGTTTGTGTACCTTTAAAGGTACGAACACTTAGTGGTTCTCTTTACTATGTAAAATTTATTGATGATCATTCCAGGATGATTTGGATCTATGTTTTGAAAACTAAAGATGAAGTTTTAAACAAGTTCAAGGAATTTCATGCTCTTGTTGAAAGAGAGACTAGAACGAAGATCAAGTGCAATCACAGTTATAATTATGGTGAGTATTGTGGTCCATTTGATGCATACTACAAACAATATGGGATCTAGCACCATAAGACACCTTCCAAGACTCCTAAGTTGAATGGTCTTGTAGAAAGGATGAACATGACAATTGTTGAGAGGATTAGATGATTTCTTTTAGAAACAATGTTGCCCTTAACGTTTTGGAGTGAAGCATTACACACGGTGGTACATGTTATTAATTTGAGTCATACAGTTACTTTGGACGGTGAAGTTTCAAATAAGGTTTGACAAATAAATATGTTTTTTATGTTCACCTTCGAGTATTGGGATGTAGGTGCTTTGTTCACATTCCAAATGATAAAATATCAAAATTGGATGTGAAAAGCCATGAGTGCATCTTCTTGGGTTATGGCCAAGATGAGTTCGACTAAAGAATGTATGATCCATTTGAAACGAAGCTTGTCAGAAGTCATGACGTTATGTTGTTTGAAGATGAGACTATTGAGGGAAGTGATCAAGATAAAGGCAATGATTTGAAGGAAAAATGTGAGTCGATAAATTTAGATAATGTTCATTTATTTGGTTAACATATTTCAACAAAAAATTGGGTGTAAGAGGATGATGCTGAGGGTGAACATGATGTTCACGTAGAGAATGATAGTAACGAGGAAGATGAATTATCTACAATTCTACTTAGATGATCTACGAGAGATCGACAACCTTCAACTAGATATTCTCATAATGAATATACATTGGTGATAGATGGAGGGGGGAGCTAGAGTCATATAAAGAGGCTATTGATAGCGAAGAATGGGTTGATGCTATGAAAAATGAGATGAAATCTTTATATGATAATCATACATTTGAGTTGGTAAAATTAACAAAAGGCATGAATGCTTTGAAAAATAGGTGGGTGTATAGTTCGAAGCAAGATGAGCATACTTCAGCTCCACGACACAAAACTTATTTGGTTGTCAAAGGGTTCAGTCAAAGAAAGGGGATTGATTTTGATGAAATATTTTCTTTTGTTGTTAAAATGACTTCAATTAGACTTGTCTTGAGTTTGGTATCTAGTCTTGATTTGGAAGTTGAACAAATGGACGTGAAGACGACTTTTTTTCACGGTAATTTAGAAGAAGAGATTTACATGGATCAACCTGATGTTTTTTTGGGAAAAACGACTTATCGTAATTTTATTAAAAAATCCCAAAAAATGAAAAAAAAACTAACATAGTTTCGTCTCTCTTTTTAACAACCTAGAAAGATAGAAAAGATTCAAAAATGAAAGACAAGAAAAGTAAACATCCAAACTTATAAGTTTAATGGATTACAATAAAGAAACGCAAACACTTAAAATTCTATCTCTCTTTAACCTTTTTAAAACTTGTGACTTCTTTGTATGGGATCTTCCACTGCACACATATCTCATTCTCTTTCTCCTTGAGGTAAAGAGAATTATGTTTGTAGGTTGAAGAAAAGCTTGTATGGCTTGAAATAAGCTCCACAACAATGGTACAAGAAGTTTGAGTTGTTAATGACGAAACATGGCTATAAGAAGACTACTTTTGACCATTGTGTGTTCGTGCAAAAATTCTCTCTTAATGACTTTATTATTCTCTTACTTTATGTTTATTGCATGCTTATTGTTGGTCAAAGTGCTAAGAAAATTAATAGATTAAAACAAGACTTAGGGAGTCCTTTGCGATGAAGGATTTTAGACCAACAAATCAGATTCTTAGAATTAGAATCAGTCATGATAGAAAGACAAAGAAATTATGATTGTCTCAAAAATAATATATTGAAAAAGTGTTATAGAGATTCAATATGGAGAAGGCCAATAGTGTTTCCACAGCTCTTGCAGCATATTTTAAATTGAGCTCTGAATTTGTCCTTCAAACGATAATGAGAAAGAACATATGAAGAATATTTCTTATGTTTTTGATGTTCGAAATTTTATGTATTCAATGTTTAGCACAACTCCAGATATTGCTCATGTCGTTGACAATATGAGTATGTTCCTTTCAAATCCAGGAAAAGAACATTGAGAAGCTGTCAAATGGATATTGATATATCTTCAAGGTACATCAAGTTTGAGAATTTGCCTTGGAAATGAGAGTACAAATTTAGTTGGTTATACTGACTCTGATATGGTAGATGATGTTGATTCAAGAAAATCTACTTTTGATTATTTGATTAATTTTGCAGGGGGGCTTTTGTTTGGCAATCTAGTCTTAAAAAATGTGTTGCGTTGTCAACCACTGAAGTTGAACTTATTGCAACAACTGAAGCTTGTAAAGAATTAATTTGGGTTAAGAAATTATTATTTGAACTTGGTTTTGTGCAGGATAAATACTTGCTTTATTGTGATAGTCAAAGTGTGATTTACCTTGCAAAAAAACTCAATATTTCATTCTAGATTGAAGCTCATTGATGTGAGGTATCATTGGATACGTGATGTTCTAGATGAAAAGTTATTGGTTTTAGAGAAAGTGCATACAAATGATAATGACTCCAATATGCTGACCAAAGCACTATTAAAAGGCAAGTTTGAGTTTTGTTGTTCAACCGCGGGTTTGGCAACAGCCCTTCCATAGTTGTAATGGGGGAGTTTGTTGGGTTATTTGATTGGGCTCCCAACTATGAAATAAAAATCCCAGTCTATTTAAGAAGTCCAAAATCCAGAAGCCCAGAAGTCTAGAAGCCCATATGTCCAGATGTCCAAGAGTCCTTTTGTGTTAAATAGGGGCATGATTGTCTTATTGGAAAAAGACTCTTAAGTTGTCCTCATTCTTTTATAAAAGAAAAAGGAAGTTGCCTTATCAAACAATATTTGAAAGTCATCTAGAATACACTTGTAGAAAGATAGTGAGATCTCTTCAATGTTTAGCTCCTATCTTCATTTGTTTCGTGTTTAACATTTGATTATATAGTGAAGTTGCTTTTGAACAAAAGTCCCGTGTTTTTTACTCCTTGATTTAAGGAGGTTTTCCACACTAAATTCTTGGTGTTATTGTTTCATTTAAATTTGTTTTTAGGTTTTTGTTTTCCGCTCCTAAAGATCCAATCAAGTGGGGAATAGTTTATTATTACAAGTGTAGTGTTTATTCCGCTTTATTTCTAACATGTAATTCGCTTTTATTGACTAAGAGAATAAAATGATTGAATATTAGAGATATGGATTTTAAGAAATATATCAAATTGAGAATAACCAAACATGATGCATGCCCAATGTGAAGAACCAAGCTTATACACACACACATCACTATATCTATACGCTCATAAGAAACAAATAAATATTACCTCATTAAATCTCTAGAGTAATAATTAAAAAGAATAGGTGGAGACATTATATCTCAAAAAATATTATCACAAATATATGCTCAAACAACTTAACTATTAAATCACCCATCAACTCAAGAATTTTCTTAGCTTAATCAACTATGATACAATATAAGTCAGAAAAATATAAGATATGACATATATTGTTAACCAAAAAAATATAAGATATGACATATATTGTTAACCAAATACTGTATTTCTCTAATAGAAATATTATTTCGAACTATTACAAAAGAAGTCAAATAGAAATAGTTTTAAATTAGTGATAAGTTATTTTTTCCAAGATAAGAGTACTTTCAATGTGCGAACAACTAATTAACTAGGAGCAACACTTTTCATTCGTATCTAACACTCTTTTCAATGGAATGTTACATCATATTGAAAATTTGAGAAAAAAATAGATTCAATAAAATGGAAGCATCACTAAAACACATATAATTAATTCAAATTTGCACTCATATATACTACCATCACACTATCCCTTCAAACACATATAATTCATTCAAATTTTCTCTCACATATATCACCAATACAATATCTCTTCAAACAAATATTATTTATTCAAATTTGCACCCACATATACAACCATCACACTATTCCCTCAAACACATATAATTCATTCAAATTTGCACCCATATATACCACAATCACACTATTCCCTCAAACACATATAATTCATTCAAATTTGTACCCACATATATCACAATCCCACAATCCTCTCAAACACATATAATTCATTCAAATTTGCACTCACATATACCACAATCACATTATTCCTCAAACACATATAATTTATTCAAATTTTCACTTACATATATTATCATCACACTATCCTCTAAAACACTTATTCACATTTATACTTACATATACCACCATCACATTATTCCCTCAAACAAATATAATTAACTCAAATTTGCATTTTTAATGATTTTAACTCTAATCACAAGTGTAGAAATTAATCACTTTAACCATTATACTAGTTGTGATTGATAAGTTTTATTTGTAATTGTATATATGCTTATATATTTTATAACCTAACAAATATCAAAATTTTGGTTTTTTTTATAAAATTCATGATTAACATTTCACTGTTTATTAATAAGCTAAAAATATTTTGTAACTATAAAAATACTTTCATACGGCTCTTATCTCTCGGTAAACCAACCACCAATTTTAATCACACTTTAGTACTCCTCTTTTATCTCTCGGGAAACCAACCACGACCTGAATCGACTTATTATCCCTCGACAAAGTAACCACCCAGTGTCTTAATCATTGGTAAACCAATTATCAATCACAATCGACCTCTAATCTCAAAACTTCACACTTTTACACTTCCATTTCTCTGATCCCTTGGTAAACCAACCACAATTCCAATCGACCTCTAATCTTGTGATTTTAGAATTTTTTGTTACTGACAATTTTATCCATTGTCAAACCAACCACCAATCATAATGTTACCAGCGTTTTATTCATCGACAAAATAACTATGAATCCAAATCACACTTTCACATGTCTCTTATCCCTCGACAAACTAACCACCAATCTCAATCGATCTCTAATCTCATCACCTCACAATTATTTATTACCGGTCTCTTTTCATTTGGAAATCACATCTCAATCACACTTTCACAAGTCTCTTATCCCTTGAGAACCAACCATCAATCTTAATCACACTTTTATACGCCTCTTATCCATTGGTAAACCAACCACCAATTTCAATCATATTTTCACATGCCTCTTATCCATTGGCAACCCAACCACTAATCTCTATCATAATTTCAAATGCCTCTTATTCCTTAGAAATCCAACCACAAATCTCAATCATAGTTTCACACGCTTCTTAGACTTTAGCATACCAACCACCAATCTCAATCGACTTCTAATCTCGTGACCTCACAATCCTTTGTTACTGACCTCTTATCTCTCAAAAAATCACATCTTAATCACACTTTCACACATCTTTTATCCTTAAAAAAATAAACCACCAATCTCAATCAATATTTAACATCGTGACCTAACACTTTGGTCAATCAAATATTTAATTCATATTTTTAATCATTCTCAATTATTACTGACTTATTATCCCTCGGCAAACCACATTCCAAACACACTTGTTTAAAGGGTTTTACTTGTTTTGTTAGGTTGAAAATTCAAAATATACATATAGCATTTTTAAAATTATTTTTAACCCTTTCAAATTTATGGGCGGGTCAACCCACGATCTTACCCAAATATTCATTTACTCTGACATATATATCCAAATTAATCACAAATCTCGACCCGACAAACCAAAAAAAATCAAATTAAGCATTATTATATATATATATATATATATATGTATATTTGGTAGTTATAAAGTTAAAATTATATTGTTAAGAATGTTCCACGTTCATCAAATTTAGTGTTGAATTTAAATATAAAGTCTTATTAGATTAGTTGGTTAAGAAGTTGTACTTGTTTTGTTATATTGCAAATTCAAAACATACATATAGCAGTTTTAATTTAATATTTAACAATCTCAAGTTTATAAGCGGGTCAACCCACGATCCAACCCAAGTATTCATTTATTTTCACATATATATCCAAATTAACCATAGCCCTCAACCTGACAAAGTAAGTTTAAAACATACATATAACATTTTTAATTTTATTTTTAACCATTTCAAGTTTATGGGCGGATCAACCCACGATCCAACTCATGTATCAATTTACTCTCACATATATATTCAAATTAACCATAACTCTCGACTCGGAAAATAAGTAAATTCAAATTAAGCATTATATATATATTAGTTAGTTAAAAAGTTGAAATTATATTGTTATGAATGTCCCACATTTATTAAATTTGGTATTAAATTTAAAATATAAAATCTTATTTGTTAGTTGGTTAAAAAATTGTACCTGTTTTTGTTAGGTTGTAAATTCAAAACATACATATTGCATTTTTTAATTTTATTTTTAACCGTTTCAAGTTTATGGGCGGGTCAACCTATGATCCAAGCCAAGTATCCATTACTCTCAGATATATATATCCAAATTAATCATAACACTCGACCCGGAAAATCAAATAAATTCAAATTAAGCATTATTATTATTATTATTATATATAATGAAATATAATTGTAAGAGGGCATGCAATTAAAAGATCAGTTTCAATGACTCTTTATTAAAACAATAACTTAAAATTTGATAAGTTCATTTATATTACTGTTAAGAATAAGACAGACTTGAATTCGAAAAATGATTATCATGACAATAGGAGGGTATGGGTAGCAAATGATTCACTAACAACTGTGAGTATTATTCGGATTAAAAAAATTAAAGATGAAAATCTAATCCAATTAAATATGATATTGCACGATACAAAATATAATATTAACTCAAATATTTTTTTATAAGAAATTAATTTTAATTAAATTAAAATAGGAGTTACATATGGAAAATTAATTAGTAAATAATAATGGATAAAGTCTACAAAATCAAAATTAATAATTGATGATCTATATATCAAATTGTATAAATAATTTATAAAATAAAACTCTTGTTGAAAAAATCCAACAATCATGCGATTTGTTGAGAATTCCTTCAAAGACAAACTCATTTGAGGTTTTGAATGGTGAATGTTGAAGTAGAACAAACCGAACAAACCAATGAAACAATGTCAAAAAATATCTACCAAAGATTTTGAGCGGCTGTTAAAATTATTCTTAATCAATGGTTATTAAATAACGCCAGAAAAGGACATGCCAAGTAAAAATGCACCATCTACATATATGGCCAAAATTATGAAAAATTCATACATATCATGGGAGGATAGTTGTAAGAGGTCCTCCATATGAAATATCAAATCGAGTAACATTTTATTGAAAAAATTAAAAATAAATCCAGATTCGATTATTTTGTCTCCTTTGTTGCTAAAAAGGGGACGGACACGGACTTTTATAAAGATAACTGAATACCAAACGACCCATCAACGATTGAAATTATTATTTAGACTATAAAAGTCTAAGACGAAAAAAAGATCCGGTTAAACAAGATGTCGAATCGAACCAAACGCAATATTCGGATTGCTCAAATCAGATTGATGAAAAGAAAACAACATACCCTCCCATATTTAAAAAAACTATTGGAGTAGCCAAATAAATTTGACCAATCAATTTTTAAAAAAAAAAATTAGAAAAAGAAAGAGAGCAAATAAAACTTGAGTTATCGACTAATGCTTTATTATTATTATTATTATTATTATTATATATATATTACATTCATGTTTTTTATTAATGCTATTAAAAAAAGAGTAGGAGTAGCATTATACATAGTCAAATTTACATTCCCCAACAAACCAGGCAAGCATTTTAAAATGAAAAGTTTGAAATAATCATAGTTTTGGAGACTCAACCTGTTCGGCAAAAACAAAATGCACCGTTAACCGTTGTTTTTTTAAACCGGACTATATATATATATATATATAGATATGACTTGAAATAAATTACCAAACCTCAAACATGCTAGGTTGGAGCCAAAAAAACAGGAAAGGCTTAAATATTCATAATCTACAAAATCAAAAGAAAACAAATAAAGAATCTCATTCAATTATACTATGATGATATCATATCTGGGTACATTACATTTAATCTATTGCTTAGGTACAAGTATGCGTTACTTGTCTGGGTTACAAAAACTGCTATATATTTACATATATAGCTGTTAATTACTTAAGCTGAGCACAGTTTGAACACCATAAATCAAAATTTTAATCAAAATTAGCTGACCCGGAAACAAAATTATAATTTCCATCAGTTGTTCTTCGGCGGATGTGATTTCGGGACATGATAATCGGCACTTAAAGCCATTATGCCACCCATGTCCACTTCCTTTAATGAGGGTTTGCTCCGCATGACCAATTCATCAACACAATTTGCAGAAGAATTACTATTCTTGCTCCTTTCCTCCAATATTCCTCTTATATTTCTTTGATCTATCAATATTTTTCTTCCACCAAACACATAATGACTTTCCTGCAAGAAATGCGTATTTTTCAAAATGAGTTGATACACATGAGATTCCCAAATCCAATCAACTCAAAACTAACAGCATTAGCTTACCATCTCAAGTTTAGAGGGTACATCATTCCACATTTGATCTCCGGTATCTATATGTGTTAGGAACTAACCATTAGTCGAAGATTTAATGAAACAAAGATTTAATTTGAGTTACCTTTGTAGATGTGTTCTTGACAATTACTCCTTAGAGACAAAAGAATGAAGATTAAGGAAACTAGAAAGTGAGTAAAGCTTATGCTCATCGTTCTCATTGTGTGTGGAAGGAAAGGAATTAATTGCAGCATTAAAAGGAAATGTGCATGGAAATTGGCGTGGCTTTATATTAAGTATGTAATTAGGAGATCAAGAAGTCCAAGCCCAAAAATGCAAGTCAAACTAAGGGTCCAACATTCACTTTTTTACACTGTCCCCCATGAATAAAACTAATATGGCCTGCTATTTTATAGGGAAACTCGAGAAGACAAACCAATACACACAAAAAGGTAACAAATATGCATTTTGGAGGACTAAATTTGTTAATATATTATTTTTGTGGTTGGTCCACCTATGATTGTGTGAAATGGAGAATTAAGGGTGTTCAGCGTTTGTCTTCTGCCGCCTTCATTTTTGTTATACTATATTAAAAGTCATTGGGTTATTTGGGTGTGTCAACATTAAGAGACTCCGGTCCCCATACAAAGGGAATAGTTTTATGTACAATTTCCCATGCAAAATTGGGGATTTCTAGGCTCTTGTCGAATGATAAGTTGAAGTTCAAAATTAGATCATTCAACTGCCACTTAATTATTCATTAGTGGTCCAGTTTTGTTGCTACCATTGAGATTTGTTATTTAGTGTATTGACATATGTGAGTTATTATTATTATTATTTAGAATATATGTTTTGATTAAGAATCATTTTACTATAAATATTATTAATTAATCAAAGTGAGAATAAAATAAGAAGTGGAAGTATCTTGACCAACAATAAATAATGTAAAAAAGATATATTAATTTGTTTTGTTGACCACCTTCTTGTCCAATGTTCAGATGTGCAAGATTTGAATTATCTTATGGAGTTTCGATGTATTTGACTTTGGGAAACATTGGGTCATCATTGAAGTTGATTTCAATTGAGAAGAAATAAATCTCAGTCTGATTCGATTCATTATTTGTGGACAATATAGCTAGCTTGAAAGGAACAAGTATTTAAAAACAAAAACCATCTGATTTAATTGATTCAAAGTTTTTTTTCACTTTATTAGACGAAGTACTAACTATTGAAAATGTATTTAGAGTATTTAGAGTATTAATTGGGTTAGAAATGAGTTTTTGGTAAAATAAACTTTAAGTCATGGTAATGCCAGGGATACTAGATTCAACAACAAAGAAATTTTCTTTATTTGATTTTTATAGAATGTCAAAGAGTATAGAGTTTGACTAAAAGAAGGTGGAGAAAATGTTATGATAAGTCAAGATGTGAAGTTTGACAAAGTTGAAGCGCACACAATGAAGACATAAGGAGTGATTAAGGATTACCATATTCCTAGTTAACACGCAATATGAAAGACCATGAGGAGGGAGACCAATAGAAGACACCTATAAATTTAAGTGGAGATATCAAGAAGCAACTCTCAAACGAATTAAGAAGAAATCATTGCATTATCTTTCAATGTGAGAAGATGAATAAAACCTTGAGTGAGATTCTTAGTCATGAAAAAGGGGCTAGATGGGAGGCTCGGTCAATTCAAATGTGATGATTTGGGTACTTCTTTTGTTCTATCTTAATTGTCCATACATTGTGGATCGTAGTTAAGATTAATGAGATGATTGATTTATCAACTTATTAAGGAGATGATTGAGATTTCAAATGAGATTCCTAATCATGAAAAATGGGCTAGATGAGAGACTCGATCAATTCAAAAGCGAATGAGATCATTAAATTGTCATCTTATTCGAGAAGGTAAATGAGACCTTGAATGTGATTCCTAGTCATGAAAAATGGGCTAGATGAGAGGCTCGATCAATTCAAATGGAAGGACATTCGCGATTTCTTTCGAAGAAAGTATGAAACATGGTAAAAACAATTGAAGATAGTTAGAGAATTATGCAATTAAGGTTGGTTTAGTGTGTAAAGTTCAAGGCAAGATGAGTGGAAAATGTTTTGCTAGATCTTGAGCTTGAGTAAAGAGATATCACTAGATACCTATTTATTTAGACGATATAAGTTTGTCTTGGATCTTCTAAACTTTCAATCAGTATCTAATTTTGAGGAAGTAGACAATGGATGTTCATCTAGGGTGTCCTCGGTTTTTGACAAATAATTAATTTTTAAAATTAGACAATAGAAGTTTGTCTTGGGTATTCTCGGCTTTCGATTAGTATCTTACTTTGAGGAAGTAGATTATGGATGTTCGTCTAAGGTGTCCTCGGATTTAGATAGATATCTGATTTTGAAAAAGTAGACGATGGAAGTTCTTCTTGGGTCTTCTCGACTTCGATCAATATCTTATTTTGAGGAAGTAGACGATGGATGTTCATCTTGGGTGTCTTCGATTTCGACATATATCTGATTTTGAAAAAGTAGACGATGGAAGTTCATCTTGGGTCTTCTCGGATTTCGATTATTATCTTATTTTGAGGAATAAACGATGGAAGTTTGTTCTAGGTGTGCTCATTTTTCAACAAATATCTAATTTTGAAAAGGAAGAAGACTAAGAGAGGGAGGCAAATCAAGATGAAGGAAAGTGTTAGGAAGAAAATATATGTTTCTTCAACTACTTTATCCTCACTCCCTAGATACCTATGAATAGATATTTCCACAATTTGTGAAGATACATTATGTCGTGACCTTACTATCAATCACGATATAAATATCACAATAATAGTTTCGTAGAATAGATAAAGAAGAACAGAACGAGTAAAAGAACAGAATGAGAACAGAATAGGTAGAAGAACAGATTGAATAGATGAATAGATTGATAAAAGAAACAGACTGAATAAAAATTGGGAGTTTATTAGGGTTAGGGTTACCAGGAGCGACGGCTCTGATAATTAGAAAGAGAAAGTATAACAATTTAGAATACCAAAAATATATCCCTCTCCTTACAATTCTATCCTTATTTATAGACTAACAAATTTTAAAATAACCCTTAAAAGATATAACTACGTCTATTTCAACCCTCAGAAATTTTGGAAATAGAATCCTCATCTTTGGAAATAGAATCCTCATTGTTGTGAATATTAGATTCACAACATCCCCTTCCCTTAAGAACTTCCTTGCCCTTTTCGAATGTGGCTTCTGCATCGGAAATTGTTTACAGAATTCAGGAATTTGGGCTGATAACAGAGTTGTAGACTCAGCATTCATAAAAAATAGTTGACCCCCAAAACAATCGTCACCCTTCTTCACATTACGAGCTACGTCGTCCCCTGTCATTAAATAAAAGAAATTGCCCTCTTTATCACCAGACAGTCGAATCTTCTCACCTGATAACCTAGCTTTCATAACTCTCGCCTCGAAATCAAGGCTCACTGGTCCATATTTAGTCATCCAATCAACTCCCAAAACCATATCATAACCTCCCAACTTGATCGTTCAAAAGTCTAGTAGAAAATCATGACTTTGCATTTTCCAAGCCAAATTCATGCATAAAAATCGACTAAATATTCTACCTCCGCCTGCAATAGTATCCCCCATAGGCATTGTTTCCTTTAAAACACAACCCAACTGAGATACAATACCCTCATCAATAAACGAATGCGTACTGCCACTATCAATTAATATAGTGATTTTCCTTTTTTTGAGCTGTCCAAGAATCTTGAGCGTAACATTATTAGCACTCCCATTAAGAGCGTGCATTGAAATCGAACCCCCGTCGTTAACCCCTTCGACTCTAGCTTCCTCTTTAGCCTTAAGACAGTCATCATATATATATTCGGCTTTGGACTCCTCTTTAACTTTAAACCAGTCATCTATCTCGTCTTCCATTGCTTCAATATTGAATAACTGATGACGATTGGGGCAAACGTGATCTTTGGAATATTTTCCGTCACACTTGAAACAAATACCTTTAGCACGTTTTTCTCTCATTTCTTGTTGGTTATTACTCCATGGAGGTTTTGGTTGTGTTTCATTTGGGGTCTGAGTTGACAATTTGGTGAACAATTTCTTTTCCTTACCAAGAGGTTCGAGGAACTCGTCTTCCACCTTAACCAGCTTTATTGCCCGATCTAATGTCACTGGTCCTGCCATCTTTAAAACTTTTTTTAATTCAGGTCGTAAACCTCCCATGAAACTCTTCACATAGTATTCGTCATTCTGTGGAAATTATTTAGCTGCAACCAATGCTCTTAGCTCTCGCCATTGATAGATATAGTCTTTCAAAATTCTTGTCTGTCTCAACTGATTAAATTCTATTATCACATCTTGGTGTCCCTCTTCTTGAAACGCTAATAACACCTCTTCAAAGAATTCTTCCCAATTTGGCAATGGATGATCTCCCGCGGTCCGTATCGAATTAGGACTTGTAGTTTGTTTCCGATTACTGATAGGAGTCTCAGTTGTTCCAAAACTTTGTTCGACCGACTGTTTGTCTTGCCTTCTGTAAATACCATCTCTCTCGTAAGGGGTTACTCCATAACCAGATCTCGACTGTAGTGGAGGTGTATTTGAACCTCCTCCTTTGTCTTCGGTTGATTTATTATTTATGTTCGAATTCTTAGATTCCAACAGCCTTATTATAGATTCAAATTTTTCAGCGTTAGCTTTCTGCATAATCTCGAAGTTACGAGCAGTTTCTTCCTTATTTTTGAGACTCTGTAACTGGAACTTATCATTAATTTGTGATTCCATCGTCTCGATGCGTTCAGTCAGATTCTGGATCATCTCTTCATTATTTTTACTACGTGAATTCACCATTCTCAGCGGAAATCCGAGGATCGTAAGCTCGGATACCACTTGTCGAGACCTTACTATCAATCATGATATAAATCTCACAATAATAGTTTCGTACAATAGATAAAGAAGAACAAAACGAGTAAAAGAACAGAATGAGAACATAATATGTAGAAGAACAAATTAAATAGAAGAATAGATTGATAAAAGAAACAGAATGAATAGAAGAACAGACTGAATAGAAATTGGGAGTTTATTAGGGTTAAAGTTACCAGGAGTGACGACTCTGGTAATTATAAAGAGAAAGTATAACAATTTAGAATACCAAAAATATATCTCTCTCCTTACAATTATATCCTTATTTATATTTATAGACTAACAAATTATAAAATAACCCTTAAAAGATATAACTACGTCTATTTCAACCCTCAACAATTTTGCAAATAGAATCCTCATCTTTGGAAATAGAATCCTCATTGTTGTGAATATTAGATTCACAACACATTATATATGTATAAGCCATCTTTAATGATGAAGTTGTTCTTGAGGATTTACGTAATTAGTCAGATTGTAAATTTTTGAGACAAGAACAAGACAAAGAGATAGAGATGAATTAAGACGAAGGCAGGTGTTAGGAAGATAAAAATTATTTTCTTCAACTACTTTCTCTTCACTCCTTAGATATCTAGGATTTGGTATTTCCACCATTGGTGATAATACATTTTATATGTATGTACCATCTTTGATGATGATGATGTTTTTGAAGGTTTATATAGTTCGTTAGATTATAAATCTGAATTTACAAAAATATTGTGTAACCCATTATATGTGATATAGTGGATGATTTGAGTAACCTAAGAGTCCCGTAGGTTTTACTCTTGTCGAAGAGATATTCAATGCTAAAGTTTGATGTGAGATAATACATCGAGAGGGAATCATCGAGCAAAAATAAGTTGTTACCAAAAAATGATAATGTACTGATATGCTGGCGGTTCCTGAATTTGCGAGCTATGGGACTTTTCTTGTTGACAAAGCAAATGATGGAAGACAAGAAAAATATAACTTGTAAATCAATGTGGAGTGTTGAGAATGTATTTATTAGATTACAAATATGGTATATTCATAGTAAATAATCTTAGTACAAGGAAATGATATATTCAAAAAAAGAAAACTATATATTTTGGTGTATAATCTTGATATTATGAAATAAGATTATCACAAAAGGACAGTAGATCTTTTGTTATGGAAATACAATAAGTAAATATGTTAAGAATATTTTGGAAGCTCTTTTAGAGTTTTGGACAAAATATTGATATTGACCTAATTGGGGCTTATATAAATGTGCAGTCGGGCACTTTAAAAAGCCAAGTTTTTACCTTGATAGCTCCTTTCCTTTTGAGTTATTTAAGAGCTTTAATTATGAGAGAATCATTGTAACAGTCCTATAACATTCTTGATAATAAAGTTGAGACCCTCTTGTGCTTCGAAAATGGATGTAGGCCAATTTGGTCGAACTATTATAAATATTTTGTTTGCGTTCTTTAGTTGTTTTCTTTCGTTTTCACAATTATTCAATGTTATTGTGGTTCTTGTATTAAGGGATACTCCATCTTCTGGTATCCCAACACTAACATCAATAACTAGTTGTACGAGATATAATGTGAATCTTTTCTTAATTGCTTGGTGATATTTCCGGAAGATGGTTGTAGGATGCGAAATTTTACATTGTTCATTTGAGTTTTTGTCTTGTCATTTTTTATTTATTTAAGAAGGTTTGGTAATAGTTTATGTTTATTTTTATATTAAAACAATTGTTTCAATACTAGGAAATTTATTAAAATTAAATAATTAATAATGAGTTGAAGTAACTTGAGAATTGCTAAGAAGATTAACGAGTTGAATAACTTAAACCACTAAAATGTTATAAATAGAAATAGTTATATTATCTACGGAACCAAATTCAATATATATAGTTACACTTCTTGTACCCATCTTAATGGATATCTCATATTCTATTTTCATCCTCGATAATTCAAATTAGGGGTGTAAATGAGTCGAGCCGTTTGTGAACTGCTCGTGAGTGGTTCGGTCTAAGTTCGATTCGAGTTCGGTTAAAATTGAATTCGAGCCGAGCTTGAGCTCGAGCTAGCTCGTTTAAGATTCGAGCCGAATTCAAACTTAGGTAAGACTCGTTTGATGGATTGTCGAACTTTTTCGAGCTTAATAATATAATTTTTGTTTTATTATATTTTACGTTTTAATCAAAATTTGAAACATACCATAAGACTATATATGGGCTTATTGTTTATGGGCCTCCTAAAAATATCCTTATAAATTAAAAAATATATGTTATGTAATATTTATAAGGAAATAAATAAATTTGATATTAATTTAGTTATAGAAACATAATTTTTAAAAATTAAATCAAAATATAATTATATTGTAATATTATTTAATATATGAAATCTCAATGTATTATATTTTATAAAATATAAAATTAAATTTATTTCACTATAAAGTATTTATTAACCTATAACAAAATAATATTTATAAATTAAAAATATATATATATATATATATATATATATATATATATTATATAATATTTATAAGTTATAAGGAAATACAAATATTTTAATACTAATTTAATTACATAAACCTATCTTTTAAAAATTAAATTAAAATATAATTATACTGTAATGTTATTTAATACATATCACCTTAATATATTAGATTTTATAAGATATAAAATTAATTTTATTTTATTAATAGAATATTTGTTGAAACTATCCAAATTTATTTATAATTAATTATTTTTTGTATTGTAGTTACATCTGAAGACAAAATCACACAAATATAAAAATGGAAAATAACAACGAAACTCATGGTTATTGCTCAACATACCTTTATGTGTGGGAGCAAGGCGGGAGTAAAGCCTCCTCCTCGTTGACCTTAATGGTATCACATATATAGATATATTTTAGCATTTTAAAAATAATAGTAATAATTTTTTTTTCATGTTAATGTGATAATTTTTTTAAATTACATTCTTGTACATATTGTTTTTTTTCCTTTAGTTTTGTTGAACTCATTCAATTTTGTTTTTAAAATTTTTTGTTTAAGCTCGCCCTAAATATAATTTCTAGATCCGTCCTTGGTTGTAGGAGTTGTCTCCATTCCATTCGTTAGTGGTACAATTTCATTTATTTACTCTTATTGTTATTCTTATTATGACTTGTTGGTTCCACATGAAGATGTTATTTTGATTACTAATGGTAAGATAACATAAAAAAGTTTTTGTGAATTTGTATTAAATCTATATCACACAAATCCCTATTGTGAAATATTTAAATCCAACAGTTAAATACACTTCGAAGAATGAGTAAAGCAAACATTGGTGAGAAAATCTTTAAGTTTGTCTACGGAAAGTGATTAGGGCCTAAGTGTTTAGAATGAATTTACAAACATTATAAATATGGTATATTCATGATATAAAATCTTAGTACAAGGAAATGATATATTTAACAAAATGAACTATATCTTTTGGTGTATAATCTTGATATTAGAAAATAAGATTAAGATAAAAGGAAAGTAGATCTTTTTTTATGGAAATACAATTAAGAAATATGGTAAGAATATTTTGGAAGCTCTTTGAGAGATTTGCACAAGATATTGATATTGACTAATTGAGGCTTATTTAAATGTGCAGTCGGGCACTTTAGAAAGCTAAGTCTTTGCCTTGAGAGCATTTATTCCTTGTGAGTTGTGTGTGAGATTTCTTTATGAGAGAAATATTGTAATACTCATATAACAATCTTTATAATAAAGTTGATAGCCTCTTGTGCTTTGAAAGTGGACGTAGGCCTTTTTTGGTCGAACCACTATAAATACTGTGTATGCGTTCTTTAGATTGTTTTCTTTCGTTTCCGCAATTGTTCAATGTTGTTGTTGTTCTTGAATTAAGTAATACTTCATCTCCTGGTATCCTAACAAGTGGTATCCGAGTGAGGCTATTCGAGAGGAGTGAAAGCTTAAGAGCTTGGAGGCACCTTTGAGGGTTCTTGACAAGTTCTAAGGAGATTTCCAAAAGATGTCCATGTTGTAGTTCTTATTGGTATGAATGACTGTCAGGTTTGAGGTGAAAGAAGATGTCCAAGGAACAAACACAGAAGGGAGATTGTAGACAAGAAGACAATGGAGAAGACATATTTGCAAGAGATAAACAACATCATGAGAAATAAGGTAGAGCAGTAAGACTTTTAAGTCTATGTTGAAGACTAAAGAAAAGGTGAAGCGCTTCCGGTGTTATGTGAAAAGATACTTCAGAAAAGACTGCCTAAAACTAAAGAGGCATAATATAAGAGGTTAGATTGGATGGCAAGAGATGGACCATTGCTGGTGAGCAATGTACTTTAATTGTTATGGAAGGAGTAAATAAAAACGATGTGTATTCTCTATAAGCTAACTCACAAGTATGTTTATTTATTATCTCCGAGATCACTCAATATATATCAAAGTTCTGGCATCTGAGGCTTGGACTCAAAGGCTTGCAATAATTGGGTTAGAAAAGAGTTTTTGGTCCAAAAACTTTAACTCATGGTAATGCAAGGGAAGCTGGATCCAACGACAAATAAATTTTCTTTATTGGATTTTCAGAGAATGTTAGAGGGTATAGAGTTTGTCTGGAAGAAGGTGGAGATAATGTTATGCTATGTGAAGATGTGAAGTTTGACAAGCTGGAGCACACACAATGAACAATGAAGAACACAAGTAGTGATTTAAGAGAAATCACAACTCGAGGTGGAGATATGTCATCAAAAATGTACAATGTCGATGATTGAAGTTTGGCTCAGTTCCTCTTGTTTATCGAGTCCGTTGCACCACTACCTTACCAAAGGCGACAACCCTTTCTCTAGTCTCCAAACACCACAAAGCAACTTGATATCTATCTCCCACCAAGAGAGTAATATCTATTGATATTATTAGGTCAAGTCCAATAAGTGAGTTACTAGTGATGTGCCACAATATTAGGCCAACCAATACCCAACAATCTCTACCTTTGGCCCAAAGCAATGCAAACACAATCACAGAATTACAAGACACATCATCGCCAATTTATTACCACTGAGGCAACAAAGAGAATACCCAAGGTAAACTCGTGTCACAAAGACACGGGCAAGAGCACAAACATGGAAAAATTACAAAGATCAAGCGCAAGAGCACAAAGCATGCGAAAATTACAAAGATCAGATGCAAGAGCACAAGCATGCGAAAATCAAAAAGATCAAACGCAAGAGCACAAAGCATGAGAAAATCACAAAGATTAAACGCAAGAGCACAAAGCATGTGAAAATCACAAAGATCAAATGCAAGAGCATAAAGCATGCAAAAATCACAAATATCAAACGCAAGAGCACAAAGCATGAGAAAATCACAAAGAATAAACGCAAGAGCATAAAGCATGTGAAAATTACAAAGAACAAATGCAAGAGCATAAAGCATGCGAAAATCACAAAGATCAAACGCAAGAGCACAAAGCATGGGAAAATCACAAAGATTAAACGCAAGAGTACAAAGCATGTGAAAATCACAAAGATCAAATGCAAAAGCATAAAGCATGCGAAAATCACAAAGATCAAATGCAAGAGCACAAAGTATGGGAAAATCACAAAGATTGAAGGCAAAATAACAAAGCATGCCATGCCCAGAAAGGACGAACCTCAAAGAGCTTTCCCTAAGTCAAAGTTTAAAATTCGTTTACATGAAATAATTTTTTCAACAGGTAAACACTTAGTACCCATATTAGCATGATTAAATTCTGAAGGAATTTTCTTTAACTTAAAAATGCCCTTTTTAACAATATCCCGAATGTAATGAAACATAACATCAATGTGTTTAGTTCTATCATAAAAAACAAGATTTTTACACAGTTGAATAGAAGATTGACTATCCGAAAACACAATCACATTTTTGTCAAGAAAATCAATTTCAGACAAAACAGCCTTAAGCGAAATTGCTTCCTTAAAAGTTTCAGTGATAGCTACATACTCAGATTTTGTAGTAGATAAAGCAAAAATGAGTTGAATTTGAGACTTCCAACTTATGCAAGATCCACACAAATTAAACACATAGAAAGTAGTAGACTTTCTATTATCCTTATCATTAAAATAATTGGAATCCACATAACTAACCAACTTAATACCTACAAAACACTTAGAAAAGTCAAGCCAACATCAAAAATGATTTTTAGATATCTCAAAAGCCATTTTAAAGCATTCCAATAAGGCATACCCGGGTTAGACATAAATATACTCAAACAACTAACTATATATGCAATATCAGGCCTAGTACTAATCATGAGATACATAACAAACCCTATAGCATTGGAATAAGACACATTCTTCATTTTAGTTATTCCAGTTTCAGTCTTAGGAGACTGATCCTTACTTAGTATAAAGTGGGAAGCAAGAGGCACATTCACAGATTTAGCATCAGACATAGAAAATATACTCAAAATTTTAGCAACATATGCACTTTAATTCAACACAATAGAAAATTTTGTTCTATCTCTAATGATATTCATGCCCAAAAATCTTCTTAGCATCACATAAGTCTTTCATGTCAAAATTTTCACAAAGCAATTTTTGCACATGCATAATAGACTTCAGACATGGGCTAACAATCAACATGTCATCCACATATAACAAAAGAAATACAAGCATAAAGTCTGTATTCTTGAAGTAAAGACAATGATCATATTAACTTCTTTTAAACATCAAAGATTGCATTCTCTTATCGAACTTCATATTCCATTGCCTAGGAGATTGTTTTAAACCATACAAGGCTTTTTTTTAACAAACAAACATGATCAGGCAACTTGGGGTCAACAAACCCCTCAGATTGATGCATATAAATATTCTTATCAAGTTTACCATGTAATAAAGCTGTAACAACATCCATTTCCTTCAATTCCCAATCAAAGTGAGCAACTAAAGGAAGCATAATTCAAACAGTAGTGAATTTCACAACAAGAGCGAAAATTTCAGCATAATCTATTCTCTCTTTTTGAGTAAATCCCTTGGCTACTAACCTAGCCTTGAATATAACTTTTTCAGACTATTGCTTCACCTTATACAACCACTTACAATTCACTAAGGAGAAATTAGGAGGCTTGAGAAAAAGTTTCCAAGTATCATTGATTCTCAGAGAATTCATCTCATTATTCATAGCAACAATCCATTCAGTAGAAAACTTAGACTTCAAAACTTCTTCGTAAGAGCTAGGGTCATTACAGTTTAGGGATTCAAACATGTTAAAAGTAAATTCAGACATATTACAATTATTCAAATTATCATCCCTAAATTTAACATGCATTCTAACAGTTTTTCTACTTCTATCCCTAGCAAGTTGATAGTCATGCAAATGATTAGATAAATCACGTGAATCAGACAACATATTTGAATAATTCAAATCATCAAGAAAATCATGTTAATCAGACAAAACATTTGAATCATGCAGATCATCAATATCATGCACATTATCATGCTCCACTTCATTGAGAACATTCACATCATGTTCAGCAGGTTGATCAAACACTACGGACACATGCTCCACCTTATTAGGAGCATCATTAATAGGAGTGGGGGAAATATGCAAGCAAGGAAAATTATTCTCATTAAAGACATCATCTCTACTTATCATAATCCTAAGCCCATGTTCACTTCTATCTCAAAGCCTATAACCTTTTACCCCTTCAAGGTAGCCTAAGAACACACATTTCTTGGACCTAGTCTCCAACTTGTCAACCTTCTGATGCACATAGCAAACACAACCAAAAACTTTCAAGTTGCTCAAATCAAGAGGTTTACCTGAAAACACAGATTCAGGACATTTCCCTCCTAAGGGAACACTAGGGGACCTATTTATTAAATAAGTAGCAGTAAGCAAAGCATCCTTCAAAACTTCTTAGACAACCCAGATGACGCTAACATAGCTCTCACCCTCTCTAGAAGTGTCCTATTCATCCTCTCAGCAATACCATTCTATTGTGGTGTGTACGGCACAGACCTATGTCTTTTAATACCCCAGGTAACACATAAATCATTCATTTGTTTATTACAAAACTCAAGACCATTATCTGTCCTTAAAGTCTTGATTCTCTTACCTATTTGATTCTCAATCAAAATATTCCACTCATTAAACTTTTCAAAAACATTAGACTTATGTTTCAAAAGTAACACCCAAACTTTCCTAGAATAATCATCAATTATGGACAAAAAATATTGGTTCCTCCCATATGTAGCAACACTAGAGGGACCCCACAGATCAACATGCAAATATGCAAGGACATCAGTACACTTAGATACGTTTGGGTATGAGGTGATGAGAAAACTCACCTTATGATGTTTTCCTATCACACATGATTCATAGAAGGGGATGGGGGACAATTTATCACTACCAAAGTGACCACCTTTATGCAAAAATTAATAGACCTTTATTACTCATGTGACCTAATCTATTATGCGAAAGAACAAATTTATCACCAATCACAGAGTTCATAGAGTCACAAGCAGTCTCGCATGACACACATACAAATTGTTCATCTTTTTAGTAGTAAAGATAACAAGAGACCCACGTAAAATTTTCATAACACCCTTCCCCCACTTTCCCTCTAAACCATCATTCTCAAGAGATGCACAAGAAAGCAAATTATAACGCAAATCAGGAACATGTCTCACATTCTTCAAAGTAAACACAGAACCACAAGAAAACCTTAGACATACATCACCTCTTCCAAACACATTACAATTTTTAAAATTTTCCATAGACACAAAACCATGTTCAATCTCTTTATAGTTCGAAAACAAATCTCTAAATGGAGTCACATGGAAAGTACAACCAGAGTCAACTAGCCAATCAAATTTACACAAAGAATTAGATAACACATAGTTCAAGATAGCATAATCACATAGATTATTAATCATAAAACATTACCCATATTACCCTCACAAACAACCACATTAGTATTTTCAATATGCTGATTTCTATTAGGCTTAAGATAGTCCTTGATAAAATGACCAGACTTATGACAATTATAACACTTTGTAGCACTAGACCTAGACTTAGATTTGCTTTTACTAGAAGGATGAGATTTCTTACTAGAACTCTCATTACTGACATTCTTTTGGGTACTCGACCTACTCTGAGATCTACCACTCACATGCATGACTTCCCCACCAGACTATTTACCCCTCACAGAGTGTGTCAAATCTAACTCCTTACTCTTAAGACCATTGACAATAATATTAAGAGTGACACTGTCTCTACCATACTTAATGGCAGACTTCACAACATTAAAAAAACCAGGAATAGCATTTAACAAGACAATGGGGGTATACTCATAATTGTTCTTATCACCACACAACTTAATATCAGAAATAAGTTTAGTGAAAACATCCAGATCATCTTCAATGTCCTTGGACATATCCAATCTAAATTTGAAATTTTTTTCAACTAAGAACATTTTATTAGACAAAGAAGTTTTAGTATAAAGTTCAGATAATTTATCCCACAAGGTTTTTACACACTCTAAATTACTAATTTTTCTTATCACAGAATCAGATTAATTCAAGTATATATATAGAGGCACAAGCATTTTTTATTACACTATTTTTCTCAACGGTATCAGCAACAACATAAACATGACTAACAACTTTAAATCATTTTTTCTGAATCAAAACATATTTCATTTTTTATTTCCAAATGCTAAAATCAGTTTTTCCGTCAAAAGAAACCATACCATATTGATTAACACCAGACATACTATCAAATAAATTAAAAGCAATCAACAATCAATTGGCAGAAATTAATAGGAGGGTTCAAGCTATGATACCTTGCGAAACTGAAATAAAGTTTCGACTTAATTACCCACCCCACTCGGGGATTTGTTGCTTCATCTTTTTAGTAGTGGAACGACGGCGACTTTAATTCTCATCGGTCGCGACATACGTGACACATACAACGGTTGAACAGGACATCAACGACTTCTTCTCTAGAGGCAGTTGCTTTCTTCTTCCTCCAGTAGCATCTGAAGTAGAAAATAAAAGTTGCATGATGAAAGAAGAAACAAATATGCACTTATTGGTGAATATAACTCATATCCTCCAAACTAATCTCAAACACCAATTACAAACCCTAAACCCTAGCTCTGATACCACTGTTGGGTGTGAATGCGATTGAAGTTTGGCTCAGTTTCTCTTGTTTATCGATTCTGTTGCACCACTACCTCACCAAAGGCGACAACTCTTTCTCTAGTCACCAAACACCACAAAGGAGCTTGACATATGTCTCCCACCAAGAGAGTATTATCTATTTATATTATTAGGTCAAGTCCAATAAATGGGTTACTAGAGATTGTGCCACAATGTTTGGCCAACCAATACCCAACAATTTTTATATATAATTTTATATATAATATTATATATATATCTGGATAAATATATATTATTCTTATATTTGAATATATATATATATATATATATTTCATATTACAAAATGAGGTTGTAATATTTATTGAGTAAAGCAATAATGCAATTAAATCATTATTCTCCTCATCTAGGAAGGTAGAGTCTAAAAATCTTTAGTGGATACATATTTTCATATTAATTATTCAAATAAACCTTCTTAATTAACTACTAGCTTTGAAAGTCCTGTCCCTATAAATTGTTTACGACTAAAAAACACACCACAGAGAGATGATCAGTAGTTTTTGTTTTATAAACTTTTTATTCCCCTCCACCAAATTATTGTTTTTGTGGACTAAGGAATAATAAAAGAATATTAATTGTTCTGACTAGAATAACAGAGTTGTCATATCTAGTGAATGATATTATTGTCAATTAGTATTTGTTAAATTAAGTAGTCTAATAGAAGTGGATGGGGGCTAAGACTAGGAGATTAGACGCAAATTTTGACTAAACATATGGTTCTTATAAGATAACACATCCCATCATTTAATAGGATTTCCAAAAGGTGGAGGACCGATAATCTAATATGTCATTTTCATTTACACCTTAATTTATTGAAGTGAGAAGGTCGATTTTGCAAACCAAAAGATGTGCTTGGAATAAGGTTTAATTTCTCTTCTTTTTTTAGTCTTCCTGTAGCTATAGCTGTATTCTAATAAAAATTTAAATTTACATGTATGAATGAATGATTATTTGATAAAAATAATATCATTTGATTGATGTGATGAAGGTAGATTTTTCATCCCATTTTTGAAAATAGAAAATTCACTTATTCACTTAACATATTAGGAAAATTATACTCCACTAAGGTAGTCTAGTGGTAAGAGTCGACTTAAGAGAGCAAAAAATTACGGGTTCGATTTCATTTGAAATCGCTTTGAGTGTAAGTGGGGTAATTATTCTCATGAATTAGAAAAAGTGTAAAAGTTTGAGATCATATTCACACTTTATTCTTCTTCCATAACTATTTCCACCTCTATATGATCTACACTTTTATTTATCAAACTTTAGCATTCATAACTTCTATTCCAGTACTTCCTCCATATAGTTGATTCCACCATGTATCGAAATCAATATTTATACAGTAATGATCTTTTCTTCATTGTACTTAGTGTTCTCCCACTCATTAACATAATGATTTGCCTTAAATTTTTAGTCGCCACCATGGTGTAAACATAGAAACAATAAATTATTAAAATTTTGATCTTTTAGAATCAATTGATCATATTATTGGATTATGTTACATATATGCAAAAGCTCCAAGTTAGTATGATCTTGATATATTTTTACTAATTTTTTCTTACAAATTAGTATGATCAAAAGATCAATCATGATATTTAAACCTAAAAGGTAAGGGAAATGGTCATGGATCATCAAATTTTCCATAAAAAAAGAAACTAATAAATGATAGCGTATATATAGGGGTGTTCAATCGGCCAGTTAACCGGTTAACCAGTTCCGGTTAAGACCGGTTTTGCCTCTTATTTTACAAACCAGTTAACCGGACGTTAATGGTATCGATTTTACCGGTTCTGGTTCTACCGGTTTTGTTGGTTCCGGTCGGTTAACCGGGTTTAACTTGGACCCGATAATTCAATTTTTTAAATCAAGTAATAAATTTATAAAATGATTTTTTTTAAATTATTGTTTGTACCTTCCTATTATACTATTCTCCATCATTTCCTCTATTATAATTTATTATATTATATTATTTATATTATTATACATCCGTATAATAATATATATTATATATATATATATATATATATGTGATATTTAAATTCAAAACTAATGATATTATAGTTCATTAATTGAATTAATCGATACAAATAAATTATATCTTGTATGATTCTATATTTTTTGATTCAGTTAAATCTCGTTTTCATTGAGATTGTCTACTCATATTAGTTAAAAGTCTAATCAACAAATATCAAATACAAAACTAATTAGGACCATAAATAGATCATGATATACATAAATTATCAAATTTAGCTAACATAGTCAAATCTAAATTCTAATTTCAAATTTTAAACTAAAACAATATAAACTCTTCCCTAAACATTTTCATTTTAATCTATATTCTAAACTCTTTGTAAACATTCTAACTTGAAATTTAAATTATATATATATATATATATATATATATATATATATAGCTACATTGTAAACTCATTCATAAACATTCTCATTATAAAAAAAATTCTAAACTCATTGTAACATTCTATTTTGAAACTAAAATCATATATATATATGAGTAATGATATATACAGCACCCTTATACAGCACCTTTGTATAGCACCTACCTCATTTGGAAAAAAAGAGAAAATAGTTTTCTCTCTCTTCTATTTTTTTTAAGATATATTTTCTCTTTTTTTCAAATGAGGTAGGTGTTATGCGAAGATGCTGTATAAGGGTGTTGTATATATCATTAATATATATATATATATATATATATAGTTTTAAACTCATTCCTAAACATTCTCATTTCAAACTAAATCATATATTTAGCTAAATTCTAACTAAATCATCTATATACGGTTAGATTCTAAATGGATGAATTCTAACTAAAATCATATATATATTTACATTAGCTGAAAAACTATTTCAATAAAATATATATAGCAAGATTTAAGTAATCGTATTTCATAAACTCTAAATTAATGCATTTTAGAAAACATATTCTATAAACCCTAAAATGAACACTATTCAATAATCTTCCCTACTACATGTACCACTTTGAAAAAAACAATAAATATTATGCAAAATAATTTGCAACTTAATATGCAATATATTTAAAACTATAACATTAAATATGTCATCTCCTAACTGTTCTTCACCTTCTATGGAATTAACATCACTATTTGAACTATTATCTAAATCAATTTATAGATCTTCACTTTCTTCCGAAGCATTTCCATGCAATTCAGTTTCATCTAATCCATCTAACTCAACATTTATAACATTTGATTCACTCAAATGATTGATATCATATAAGAGAATATTCAGGGGAATTTATAATTCTATGGTAGGATACTCATGTTGATACACCACTTCATTTGGTCATATTTTTTTTATCTTTCCCTATGCTTTTATTTTACAAACGACCATCCATTTAAAATTATGATCATTCGTTATGGTTGGATAGTTCTAACAGTAAAATTTTCTAGCTTGTTGAGAAAGAATAAAGGAGTTGTACTTAGTATATCACCATTTCATGTTCACGGCAATCAATCGATAAGTTTCATTAACTCTTTACATCTAATATGATTAAACCATAAATATCTAAATTTAAACACACATAAACACAGAGTAGGGTATTGTAATTTAATAATCTCCTTCAAAAGTCTATAATAATCAAAATGATTTGCATGAATGCAAGTACCACTATTCATGGATGATTTATTAGATCTGAAATCATCAATCCTCCACACATAGCCATTAATGAAGTACATTGAATATGAGGTTGCTGGTGTCTTTGGACCAAATAATATGAAATACGTTAATTCTTTGTCATGATCCCCTTTATTCTTGTAAAACCTTCAAAGTGAATTATAATAATCTTTAGTTCTACTTAGAAGCACTTTGAGTTTAAGCGGGGTTCCATGACTGTGGGGTGTCATGCTAGCTCTTCTTTAATTCTAAATATAATCTTTAATTCTACTTAAAATAAAAATTGAAATTTTTAGTTCATCACCTTTGATCGGAACCATAAATTGACAATCTATTTCATCAGAATCTACTAAAATATTCATGCCATAAAAAGTCCTACATTAATGATATTAAGATAAGTTATCATATTTAAAATTAAAATTAACAATTATGAAATGATGGTTTATTACCTATAATATGGATTCACATCTGGACAATCTAGTAGGACATACATGTGAGACGTTAATGTTTCTTTGTTAGTCATAAATTTATTTAAATCGCCACTTCCATGTCTAAGGTAATTGAAAAAAAAAAAATTGTTCTTTTGTTCATTGACATTTCCATGTCTAAGTCTAGTCAAATTGATTAAAATAAACATAGGAAATAAGTGTATTTAAAAACATTATTAAAGTATGGCCTGACATTATTTTAATGATGTGCGGGTTAATTCAAATAAAACATAGTTATGCACAAGCAAAGCTGAAGAGATTAGTTCAATCATGCAAATGAATAAGACTAAGTGGTGAAACTTTCTCTTCGTAGGTACATTTCTAGGAAACGTTAATAGACGTCTAAAGCTCATGAGGCATAAGTAGACGACTTTGTGCAAGAAGACAAGACGGAGTAGACGTCGTCTAACTCCTTTAGATGTGGTCTAAGGAGTGCGCGAGAAGACATCGTCTAAGTCCTTTAAACGTGGTGTAAGGAGTGCGTGAGTAGACGTCGTCTAAGTCCTTTAGACGTGGTCTATGTTGTACGCGAGTAGACGTCGTCTAACTCCTTTAGACGTGGTCTAAGTAGTGCGCATAGTTAGAAGTCGTTTAACCTTCTTAGACGTGGTATGAAGAAGAAGCGTAGTTAGACGTCTTCTAACTTTCTTAGACGTGATCTAACGAAGAAGCGTAGTTAGATGTCGTCTAACTTTCTTAGATTTTGTCTAAAGAAGAAGCGCGGTTAGACGTCGTCTAACCTTCTTAGAAGTGGTCTGAAAAAGAAGCGCAATTAGATGTTGTCTAACCTTCTTAGACGCGGTCCGAATAAGAAGTGTGATTAGACGTCGTCTAACCTTCTTAGACGTGGTCTAAAGAAGAAGCATAGTTAGACATCGTCTAACTTGATCAAACGTCAGAAGGAGCGTCTGTTTCTCTACTCATCTCGTCTACAACTCTTGCTTTCAATAGTCTGACAAGCCAGGTTATGCCAACAAATGAAACACTACCACGTACGCGTTTATCATTCAAATTTCCCTCGTTGTACCTTTTCAGTACAACACGATCTATGAGAACATCAGTGCACTATCAGTCTTGTACGGCCACGATCCCAAAGCTCACAGTCTGATATACTATCGTACTATATGCGGTCGTCCAACGGACACATGCCACATGTCCAATAGGAAGATTCGACCGTTGGTGTACTTCAAGTATAAATAGATGCTCAAGGACAATGAACGAGTCACTGGTTTTAACTCTCAAGCTTAATCTCTCACTTGTACATTTGCTCTTGCGATCTTATTGCTTAATCTCTCTCAAGCTCAAGTGTGAATTAACTACTCATTGTGTTATTATTCTGTAATTCATCTACAATATTTCTGTGTGAAATTTCAGTGTTTTAAGTTGAACAAAGGGTGTTTTTTTCAACTGTGAGTTTAGCTAGAATTCAGAAGCAGACGGTTGTTAAGTCTTGTAGTTTCTGACTAGGTTTGTATAGTGTGTTCTATACCAATCAAAGTCTTCTAGTGAATATCCTTTTTGTTGAGGAAGAAGGGGGTGACATAGGAGTTTTATCTCTGAACATCCATAAAACTCCTTGTGTTCTTTTACTTTCTGTTGACTGCATTCATCTGTATGAAGCTTCAAATCCAACAAACTATTCCGCACTTGAATTTATTCAAGAGTTTGTGAATATTTGCAAAGATTTGAAACGGGTTTTAACTTTTAACAGAGTTAAAATCGAATTGAAAGTCATAAGATGTTAACAATAGTCAGACCCCCGTCTCTATTGTTGAAACAGATCCTAAAAAGCTCTAAATAATTGCAAAAAAAAATATCATTCCTAGTGTTAATGATGTCCTTCTTCTTAGCCTTCACATTCATAACCATATTTTTAATATTTTTAAATACATTCTTCTCAATATCGAGAAAAAGGGAAGGGGTTTTCTTTTTTCTCGCGCATTTTCGTCTTATAGAAAGGAGGTAAAATGTGTTTCATATGAATAGGTTTATTTGTCTATTTGAATGTTCCATCTTTACGGACGATTCGAGCGATTCGAAATTGGTTGGTTACTTGTCTTATCTATTTGTTCACGTGTTCTGCTCATAGAGGGATGCAACAAGTGCACTTGTTTTAGAAATATTTTTTTCAATATAAGTTATGTTAGAGAACCCCCTTGGCTTACCTTCCTCTTCAATCACACAAAAAGTAGACAAGAAGATTATCCATGTAGTGTGTTATTCTTTTGAGATGAGAAGCCAAAGTAGATTTTTATATCATAGACATTTTGGAATTGGGTCGTTGATAGTGGAAAAGTTGACAGATAAGTCACCCTTACTGCCACTCTATTGAACCGTACTTACATGTTTTAGATTAGTACACGTAGATATGTTATAAACTAATTTACTTTAAGATTCTTAACTTTAGTTTACTTTGCAAAGAAACTAAATAAAATAAAATTAGAGTATTCACAGATTAAGGATTCAATGCTTGATTACGTATTAGAAATGGCAGTAGCGCTAATAACTCTATACTTGTACTCTTGATTCTGTGAGGTCTAGATAAATCTGCTGACAACATAGACTACAAAGTTTATCTTAAAATTATTGTTAGTTGCTTTGTTGTTTAGAATATTCCGTGGCATTTCATTTGTTTTAAGACCACCATTATTTTGTTTCATTCTCCATCGTCTCCTCTAGTCCCTCAAATGATCATTATATTCGGGGTACATTATCTCATTTTCAATAGACTCGACAATTTCAATCTCCTCTCTAGGGATGACCAATACATAGTAAATATACTCTTCATCTTTTTGACATCCTTGTCATTTCGTAGGATGGTCGCACACCTACTGCATTCGAATGACCTAACGAGGTATCTAGATAGTTCGTCCGAACATTTTAAATTTAATTTTTTTTATCATTTCTCGTGCAAGTTTAACACTAGTTGAATATAAAGTCTCAAATTCATTATATAAACGACATAATTTCCAACACTATTTATTCAAAATTTATTAATATTCAAATAAACAAAATATTATTGAGATATAATGTTGTTCAAGTATGGGTATAATTATTTTATAACAAAGATAATAAAATGAAAAATTAAGCAAAGTACTCGAATTCATATTCTATACACACAACTAGTAATGAAAAATAGTGACATTATACCCTACCACCGCATCCATTTGGTCCATTGAGTATGTCTTAGCCAAACAATATCCACGTGCCATCCTAAAAACACCCGTACCTCCAACTATGGGCATCTCTCGGGTCTCATTCATAACTGGATTCCTACCAACCACACTAAACGAGCTACCGTTGTAAGATCCTTGAATAAAGTGATATGTAAGAGTCATTAAAAGACTAAACTCGTTATGTTGCGAAGCCATGACATATATTCCTTGTGCACGACCCATAAGGGTTGAGTTTAAACTAGGAGTGGACGTCAGAGCATTATCCATGACAAAAACGGACCCATACATACTAGTGATCGGGTTAAGCCCAGTTATATTAGAAGACTGGCCAGCCACTCGAACTGCACTAGGATTGGGGCCACCCACAATGTCGTGCATATAGAACTCGACATGCACAATTTTAGTCTTCTTGGCCTCTGAGAAATTACACACAAATAAAATTGCAATTAGGATGAAAATTTGCATGTTATTGGTAGCCATGTCAAGTTCTACACCCTTTTGCTTGTGCTTATTGTTAATATATTTTATATGCTAGTTAACAAATTAACACCTTATATATAGAGATCAGAAAAAGGGAAAAATAAAACTAAAAAGAAGAAAAGTAAACATGACTTCAGTTGACCCAGTATCCAATAATAATTTTCTAAGTTAGTATATTTCCTGGATGTTGGTCATGAGCTTCTAGGCAAGTGGTGGATCCATGGAAGAATACAATAAATTCAAAAGTTGGTTAAAATTGACACACCAACGTACGTTATTAAGACTTGTCTACTATGAAACAAGTTAATTTCTTTTCTTTTCAAGTAAATAAGACGAAAGGAGAATTTTCAAAGTCATGCTTTGAGAGCAACTATTAAGAAGTTTATATACATATATATATTCAATGTATGTTCTGCGGTGCATATTTCATGCATATATGGAGATTTCAGTATAAGCCTCTCCAACTCATAATCTTATTCTTAAAATGAAAATATATTAAATGTTATGTTAAATAATAATTCATCTCTAACATAAAGGCACATTTTCAAACACAAAAATACAATTTAGAAATATTTCATTTTACATTAACTTTTTAACTTTTTCAATAACTACTAATATATTTATAGACTTTACAAATTAAACACTAATTTTATTTTTAAACTTGCACTCATTAAAAATAATTTATGATAAAATTAATTATACATCAATAATTTATACACATAAAAAAAAAATCAAACATCATTAAATAAACGCAAATTATACTACACAAACAAAAAAAATTACATTAAAACAGTTATTTATGTTGTATTATTATATATTGTGGAAAATATAGTTTTTATTTTTAAGCATGATAAGAGATGTATTTTTAATTACTATGGAAAATGTAATTTTTATTTTTAAGTATCATAAGAGATGTATTTTTAATTATTGTAAGAAATGTAATTTTTATTTTCAAGTATTTTTAAGAAAAATAATTATTGTATTTTTTTATGTTTTAGATTTTTTTATTGAGTTTATTTATAATTATAAATTTATGATATATAAAAATATTAATAAAAATATATAAGATAAAAAAGTTAAACATATAAATAAATTATATATATAATACTAAATATAAAAATTAAATTAAATTACAAATTAAAGAACCAAATTAAATATTTAAAATAAATATATAAAAAAAAGTTAAATATCAAACTATAATCTTCATGGATTTTTTTAATTTAATTTATTTATGTGTGGATGAATAATTCAATGCATGTATTGTTTTTATGGAAACAATTAAAATTATTTCATTAAAATCCAAAAAATCGGAGGGTCAGAAATCAAAATTAGACAAACCCTAGCTATGATTAAGGATGACAATCAAAAGACCCTAAAAAAACTTATTGTTAGCATTCATACATTCTAAAAAAACAGAGATTACAAATAGAAAAGACTACGTTCAAATCTAATCAACCCAGCCTGGGATTTTGGCATGCAATCTATCTTCATTGAGAGACCTTCTTCCCCTTCCTCTTCCTTTACCTCTTCCTCTTCCTCCAACGAGAAAAGGAGATTGTATTCAAGAGGATGATGAGTATTATTTTTCTCATTTTGAATTCTTTATTTGTACGAGCCCGTTCTGATTTGATAGAAATGATTGTTTATGAGAATTTCAGGACTTTTACCTTTGTTATCTTCAACTTGAATTTTTGTATTCTTGTCTTTTTTATCTTCAGCTTCAGACTCCATATCGGTTTTGGAATCTTGTTTATTTGATTTAGAATTCTCTATTTCAACTTTGAAATTCTGGGTGTTTTCATCTTGAGTTTCCTCAACAATAACTTGAGGTTCATCTTCCATTTTAGGCCTAATCCTTTGCATTACAGAAAATTTTATTTTCCTCTTAAGTCCGTTCCGACAAACGATTAAGAGGAATTTCACTAAGGAGGGAAGGATTGGAGCAAACGGCGTCGTATATTGGGAGGACGAGTTTCAATGTGCATGTGATATTTCTGGTTACAAAGACAATATTTTCCATCTTTGGGAGATCTCTTTGACACTATTGAATGTGAGTTGTTTTGTTTTTTCTTTATACATAGTTATGGAATTCTATTGAGAATACGAAATTGATGCATATTTTGCTGGAATCAGAACTCGAATCTAGGACAGAAGAATAAGGTGTTTATTGTGGGAACAAGATTATTGAATCTTGATGAATTTGCTTCTAAAGCTGATGAGAATGAATTTGATCTTAATATCCTTGTCATTTCTTCGAGTTCATCTAATCAGTGTAGTTCACTTTTGGTAGGTCTACCTGTTTTTTTAAATCTTTTTTCAAGAACTCTTGATTAGATAATAGATTCTAAAGTTCATTTTTGTTGCAGATATCACTCACTTTGTTGGAGTTGAGAACCATTCAAGATTCTGCAGATTCAATTAATAAATTCTTCAATTCTTGATTCTCTAGCATTCTTCACACCATCTAGATCGGTGTTATCTGTAAATCACTCTCCTACTTACGGTAATAATTCAATCTCCTTATCAACTGGTTCAATTTCGACCTTTCCCCATTCCATATCTATATATATCGCATTCCGTTCGCACATGCGGATCATTCAAGGTCATTTACTCTAGAATTCTATTGTTGTTGTTGTTGTGTTTTCCTGTGATGAGAGAAATCGTCCTCCATATGAGGCTGAATTTTATGTTAATAATGTTGGAAGATAAAGTTTATGCATCATGTTCTATTTATTTGATTGTATTTAATGATTATATTGAATGTATGAATCTAATTCTTCTTTCATGTTCTGTAGGCTATATAATTTTTAGCATATATGCAAGTCTTGAAGTGATTGCTTGTTTATTCTATTTGCTTTGGTAAGCGTATGTTAAGAAAATATTGGAAAATGAAATGGACATTGTTTGGAGTGATCATTCTAGTGGTAGAACTCCAAACTTGATTCATAATTTTAGTTTAAACATATGACATTAACTTTTGAAATGTTACCTATTTTGTTACTTCATTAGGATTATGTTCATCAAGTAAAGTATGGTCTTTTTTCTCTCTCACTTGTGTTTCTTTCATCTATCTTTGTAAACTTATTGATGTATCTTGTTTGATTCACATGCTAGGATTTCTAGGATTTCTGAGGAGGCCACTTACTATCATTGTTGCTTTGTTGCTGCTCTCATGGCATGAGCATAGTAATCTTAAATGATAGGTAAGTCCATGTATATATCAAAATTATTGATGTTCTATTTGTTTTTGTTCCTATTCCAAACAATCACAACTCAAATCATATTATGACAATAATTTCTTAGTGGAATCAAACTATATATATTAGTGAGTAAGTTTAATTCAATACGACATGGTTTTAATGATGTGGTCTGAATAAAACTAACTTATGTAAATTTTCTTTGTGTACGTACTTCTGAAGACGTTTTTCTTCTATCAGACGTGTTTTCTGAGAAAGCGCAAGACGTCGTCTAACTACTAAATATGGGTAGTCTGAAGAAGTGCGCGAGCAGACGAAGTCTAAACATCTACAGACGGGTAGTCTGAAGAAGTACGCGAGCACAAAAAGTCTGAACTTCTACAAACGGGTATTCTGAAGAAGTACGCGAGCAGACAAAATCTGAACTTCTATAGACGGGTAGTCTGAAGAAGTAAGCCAGTAGACGAAGTCTGAACTATTACAGACGAGTAGTCTGAAGAAGTGTGTGAGCATATGACATCTAACTTCATCAGACGGGTAGTATAAAGAAGTGCACGAGCAGACGTCATCTAACTTCATCAGATGGGTAGTCTGAAGAAGTGCACGAGTAGATGTCTTGCTTCAGCAGCCGTCTAAAGAAGCGTCTGATGCATTACTTCAGTAGTGGTCTGAAAAAACATCTAATTAGAAGTATTCATTATCAGTCATGTTCCAAGACAACTTAACACGCTATTAATCCATGTCTACCGCGTAATCAAATATTCCAACAGCTCACGTTCTGTATTGTCCCGTACACCACGTTTTGTACTGTTCCGTACACAACGTTCTTCTGAATATTCTGCAGTACGATCTGATACGTCACGATCAAAAGCATATACTCTGATGTACAATCTCGTACTTCTGGCGTGCATCCAATGGATAGCTGACACGTGTTCAAAATGAAGATTCGATCGTTAGTGCTTTTCCATATATAAGGTGATCCAAGGACAACCTCGAAAATATGGTCAAAGACATTTTTTACAAGACCCTAGACAATAATATGTTTAGCAAGATTAAGGCTTGCTCTTATGCCAAAGAAATTTAGGAGAAGCTGACTCAACTCTGTGAGGGCAACGAACAAACAAAAGAAAACAAGGTTATGGTTTCCATACAGAAGTTTGACAACGTTATGATGCGTCCTGGAGAGACGATGACTGAATTAGATGAAAGATTCAACGACACTATCATCGAGGTCTTAACTCTGGGAAGATCTATAGGAACCATGAGGTTGTTATCAAAGTCATGCGAGCTCTTCCCTGAGAATGAGACATAAAAACGATGGCTATGATGGTGTCAAAAGACCTGAACAAGATGAAATAGCATTATTTGTTCGCCGATCTGAAGGCCTACGAGTTTGAAATAAACTCTAGGAACGAAGAGGAGCCATCCAAATCTTCCATCTCAAGAAATGCGTTGGTGACTACTAAGAAGCCATCTACCGCGAATGCTGTGAAGTCTATTGAGCAGATCAACAGCGGTGCCATGACTCTATTTGTCTAGAAGTTTGGAAAATTCATGAAGAATACTCTATCTAACTCAAACTCTTCAAATAATAATAATAAGAGTGATTACAAGGCTAACTTGAAATGTTTTAACTGTGATAAACTAGGACTCTTTAAGGCTGAATACAAAAAGTCAAAGAAGGATGACAATAAGAACAAGAATGAATAAAAAGCTCTCATGGCTTCTGAAAGCAAGAGCAAGTGGGATGAGAGACTCTCAATCGACAACTCTTCAAATGAGAGTAACGATGAAGGCGTCAAGTGCTTCATCTTAGATGACAACTCTGAGGTATTTAACTTCTCATCAGACATGTTCACACGAGAAGACTTAACTACTGCAGTAAATGACATGGTCATTGAGTACAAGAAGCTATTAGATTCCTTTAATGAATTGAATTTAAAAACAAATATGATATTCCTTCTTCATCTGAACGGAAGTTTTTGAAAACAAAATGGTTGAGCTCTCATCTGAGAATGAAAAGTTCAAACTCTTTTGCCTGAAAACCAACGTTTGACTTGTGTGGTTAGTTCCTGGACGAAGTCTGTGGATGTAGTCAGACAACAATCAGTCAGTTGAGGTCTTCTAGATGCAAATTTTGTTTAGTATTTGATTATAGCAACCCAAATGAGTCTATTTAAAAGTTGAACCCAGTAAAATGTAAGATTAAGACCATAAGCTTTGTCAAGGGACATTTAACTAAAAAGGGGATTAATCCAAGCTGTGAAAATTTAACTTCAAATGATGAGATTATTTATGTGAAGCCAACTTCAAGTTGGTTAAAGCCCAAGAAGAGGGAAGCCAGTAAGACTGGCAAGCAAAAACTTGATAAAAAAATCAAGAAGTTTTCGACAAAAACTATCCTATGAAGTTAACAGATCAACTGCTAGTAGGAAGATGTCTGTCAAGCTTAAATTATACGCATTTCTCACAACTCAAAATGAGAGATCCATCAAAATAACCCAAATATAGATCCCCAATGGACTGATCAACCATGGACCCAAGTGAATATGGGTACTAAAAGCTATAAATATGTTTGTTTGTAGGTACATAAAGAGAGAGACCTAGTAAAGTCTGTCCAGTATATAGATAGTGATTGCTCTAGACATATGACCGACAACAAGCGACTATTGATTGATGTGACAAAGTGCACAGGGCCTAAAATCACTATTGGTGATAACAAAAAAGGTAAAATCATGAATAAGGATAAGATTATTCATGGTAACCTTACTATCAAAGACGTACTACTGGTAGAAAACTTGTGTTATAACCTGATCAGTATTAGCTAAATGTGTGACAAGGCTATACTATTGATTTTCAAAATAATGCATGCCTAGTTAAGGATCAGTAGGGTAACACTCTGCTAATAGGAAATAGAGTAGAAAACTCTTACAAAATGAACTGGAAAAATAAGACATTGATCCTTTATGCATGATAGCCAAGAATGATCAAAATTGGGTATGGCATAAAAAAATTAAACCATCTTAATTTTAAAACCATTAACAATATCTGTTCAAAAAATTTAGTTTCTGGAGTACCTAAACTGATATTTTCAAAAGATATGATCTGTCATACTTTCCAGATGGGCAAACATATCAGAAAAACTATCAAAAACAAAGGGAATATCCAATCAGACATGTGTTTGGAGTTATTGCACATGGATCTGTTTGGTCCAATTCCAGTCATCAATTTAGGGGAACTATATATACCCTTGTCATTATTGATGATTATTCTAGATTTACATGGGTTATATTCTTAGCTTCTAAGGATCAGACAACTGAAATTTTTATTAAGATTCTTAGAAGACTTGAAAATGAAAAATCTTTTAGTGGTATAAAGATAAGAAGTGATAGAGGAACTGAGTTCACCAACAGAACTCTGTCTTCCTTTTTTGAGGAGTCTGATATTAGACACGAGTTGTCTAGTGCTAGGACTCTACGGAAAAATGGTATTGCTGAAAGGAGGAACGGGAAACTAAAGGAAGCAGCGAGATCTATACTAGCTAAATCAGGTCTCTCTCAATGACCTTGGGCAGAAGCCATAAAAACATCATGCTATACTCAAAACAGGTCAATGATCAATTAACGTTTTCATAAGACACCTTAAGAAATATTTCACGGAAAGTTCCTAAAGTTTCATATTTTTGAATTTTTGGATGTAAGTGTTTTATTAATAACAATAGGAAAGATCATTTGACTGCTTTTGATGCTATAGCAGATGTTGGTATTATGTTAGGTTATTCTTCAATTAGTAAAGCTTATTGAGTATATAATAAATAAACTCTAACTATTGAAGAATCTCTCCATATCGTCTTTGATGAATCTATTGAAAATAATTCTAACGAAATCATTGAAGTCGCTAACAGATTAAAGGCTACTACTCTTCAATTTAATAGTAATGACGTTGTTCCGATAAATAGAGACAACACATCTGATCAAACGAATGATCTGGTTGTTTTTCAACTAGACGACCAGACTATTAGTCAGTAGACGACTGACAGTCTCGACGTCGCGGGGTCACCTTACCAGAAGTCTGATCCTCTAGGAACGAACATTAAATGGAACAGAAATCATCCACCCGAATTAATAATTGGTAATCTTAATGCTCTTCTCAAGACCAGACACTAATTAATGGATGAACTTACAAAATCTGCCTTTATTTCTCAAATTGAGCCTAAGAAAATTGATGAAACCATGCTTGATCCGGATTGGATCAATGTTATGCAAGAGGAGCTTAATCAATTTGAAATAAATAAAGTGTGACATCTGACTCCAAGACCGACTAATCAATCTGTTATTAGAACCAGATGAGTTTTTTCGAAACAAGCTAAGTGAAGATAGCTTGGTTGTGAGAAACAAAGCCCGATTGGTATCTCAAGGCTATCGACAAGAGGAAGGAATTGACTTTTAGGAGTCATTCGCCCATGTGGATAGACTTGAAGCAATCAGAATCTCCTAGCTTATGCAACTTTTGAAAAGTTTAAAGTTTATCAAATGGATGTTAAAAGTGCATTTTTTAATGATTTATTGAATGAAGATGTGTATGTTGAACAACCTCCTGGCTTTCGAAATCATTTATTGCCTAATCATGTTTTCAAACTAGATAAAGTTTAATATGGTCTTAAGCGAGCTCATAGAGCTTGGTATGACACTTTGACTAAGTTCTTATTTGATCATGATTTTATCATTAGAAACGTAGATAAGACATTATTTATGTTTGTTAAGGATTCACATATACTGTTAGTTCAAATTTATGTTGATGATAACATATTTGGGTCAATTAAACCCAAATTATGTGAGAAATTTTCTAAGTTGATGCAGGAAAAATTTGAGATGAGCATGATGAACGAGCTGGCATTATTTCTGGGTCTTCAAGTTCGTTAACTTGAAGATAGCATATTCATCAACCAGACGAAGTACACTAGGGAGTTGCTGAAGAAATTCGGCATTGAGAGCTTATTATCTGCTTCAACTCCTATGAACTCTTCTAGAAAGCTTGACATGTATGAAGATGGCCAGTATGTCGATATAACTACCTATAGAGGAATAATCGGTTCTTTTATATACATAACAGTCAATCGTCCAGACATCGTGTTTGATGTAGGCATCTGCAGAAGATTTCAGGATAACCCTAAACAATCGCATTATATTGTTGGTATACATATTTTGAATTATTTAAAAGGAACTCAAAATATGGGACTGTGGTATCCGAAGAATTCCAGTTTTAATTTAATTAGCTATTCTGATACATATTATGTAGGTTGCAAGATCGATCGGAAGAGCACTAGTGGAACTTGTCAGTTCTTTGGTGATCGTCTAATATATTGGTTTAGCAAGAAGAAGACGTTCATTTCCACGTCAATAGAAGAAGCAGAATATCTTACTATGGGTAGTTGTTCTGCTCATTTATTGGGGTTTCAACAACAGCGGAGAGACTTTGACATCAAAGTAGACGAGTCTTCGATCTTCTGCGACAACACCCGTGCTATAGCGATCACATACAACCCGGTGTTACACTCTCAGACGAAACATATCAATATCAGACATCACTTCATCCAAGATCTTGTTTCTTAGAAGCATATTCGGCTTGAATATGTTCCAATGGAACAACAAGTGACCGACATCGTCACGAAGCCGCTCCCCAAGACTAAGTTTTCTTACTTTAGAAATATTTTGGGTCTTTTAGACCTAAATTGATTTAATTAAGTATGCACAAGTTGAAGAGAAAATTTGTTGATAAGTTGACTGGACATATGTGTTAAGATGGATGTGTCAAATCGGACTGAAAAGATCAGTTGTCTGAAGACTCTATTATATCAGATGGGATGTGCTTAAGCAGCTTGCAATTTAAGCGTGGTCGGACATGTAAATGTAAGGCATACGTCTGCTAACACGGCTATTGCCAAAAAGAAGACGTCTTCTGTATAGACGTCATACCACACTTAAACGCAAGGTTTGAAGACAACATAGACAGAAGTCTCCTTACGTGCTGGTCAGACGCCGCATCTAAAGACGAGTGGGACAATTGTCTTATTTTTAATGCAATGTCTCTTCAATTCCCTTCAGACAGAAAGCGGTCACATTTTAAATATTGGAGGGAAGATTATTTGATCTTATTTTATAAATACCTTTAATAACGAATAACATGAAGACATGTGTCTATAATGTCATCAATGAGACCAACATGCCTAACGGTTCATTACCACGCATATTATATTAATGATGGATTTTATGTTTAATCAATATGACGTCTTTTAATAATGATTTTAAAAAAAGGTTCTTATTTTAAATATTGAACCTAAAATCTATTCAAGGCTTCCTTGGACACCTAAAATATTTTGCATATTCTCTTGATATTTTCTAAAACCTCTAGACGCATCAACCATCATGTGTCTTGTTTTGCCCTCTCTTTAGAAAACTCATATTTTTCTTCGTTTAAACCCTAAGATGGCTAAGAAAATTGTTTCTTTCGCTCAAAACACCATGTAGTTGGATTTTGTCTCTATTTATGCATGAGGGCTGCCGGCGATGGTGTCCATGTTTAGATCTTTGGAGGCCTCCGGCCTTAGGAAGTTTCTTGGCATACCTTATATTCTTCATGACAGGAGGTGCATGCGTTCTTTGATACCGCGAAGCTGGTGGGAAATTCTATTTCAGCAATGGTGAAAGGTGTTGAAATCTCCTTCTCCAAAGATATGTTTGCCCAAATTCTTGGGCTTTCGACGGATGGCCACACATTCTCTGAAGAGATTCTGGTCGAGGTTATGGCAATGTTGCAAGACATCTTTTGAGACCTCGATGGCCGATGAACATTAACAGGAAGAAGAAGTACCTCAAATTTGAGTATGTTCTTCTTAACGACATCTGTACCAAATCTCTTCAAGGGAAAGTAGGGTCGTTTGACGCCTACACCCAAGATAGATTCGAGATGATGGTGGCCATAACAAAAGGGATGACTATCAACTGGGGGTCCGTTCTTTTCTCTATCTTTTGCATGATGGTTGATGCGTATAACAAGTAGATTGTGGGTTTTTAAGTCCAACTAAGCTGGATTCTAGAACATCTAAAAGTGCCTATGGGCAAAGGTGCACCTATAAACATTTGCAGAATTATGATACCCACCACTGTTACAAACCATATTACGCGGATGAGGATTATCAAGAAATCCAAGTCTACGTCTTCCAACCAATAGAGGAGTGGCCAGTCGACCACTCTATCCAAGCACCCTACGACTTTCAGTCGTAAGTCCCTTGCAAAGAAAATAAAGTAGTCGACAATGGAATTTTCTACAAGTTCAACTCTTCAAAAGTGGGGATATGTTGAAGAAACCATCGAGGTTGACTCCCTTTCAAAGAAGGCTAGAGTTGAGGAAACCCATGTTGTTGTTGTTCCTATGTTTTCAGCCTCTCCTTCTCTTGTAGGAGAAGTTTTGGATAATCAATTCAAGGTGATAATTGGGGCATCTGTCCTTATCCAATCTGAACCAGCGTCGGCAAAGTTTACTAGTTAGAAGGAGGCGTCTTTTGCTGGTCAGACAGATGTTATTCCTGCTGGTTAGACGACCTCCGTGGTAAATCTCATTCTTTTCTTCGCCATATAGCCCATTTTTGTTCCCGTGGTGGAACCCATTGCTGAGTCATTTGGCATTCCTATTGAGAATAGAAAGGGGAAGACGTTAATGTCTCCCCTGTCGCACTAGTGGCATTTGAAGTTGCTGGTCAAGATAATGTTCCGGTATCTGTTCAGACGACTTCATCTCCTGCCAAGGAGTCGTCTTCTTCTCCTACAACAAAGTAGGTGGTCGTGCCTGCATCTGAAGCTATTGTAAATGAAGGAGATGATGATCAGACGAATGTTGATCCTACTACAGTTACTCTGGCAGATGCCTTTCCCAAGAACGTCTCTCCTTTCATTATGTTAAGAGCACTCTGAGCGGCTCAGGGAATCAACATCAGAGAGATTTTTCCAGATCCCAAGCCTACCGAAGTTGTAGAAAAGGGAAAAGACAGAGTCTTCTATATTCCTTATCTTTCGTCTGAAGTGAATTAGACCATTGACTTCATCATGGAGTAGTGGAAAAAGCTACTTGAATTAGAAAAATCGGTCATATCCTAGACCAAAATGAAAGACGTCAACAAGGCTCTCAAGAGAAGAGAGCTCGTCGCATCAAGAGCTAGAGGACGTGCTATTTAGCTCATCTCTTTCAAAGGGAAGAAAATTTCAACCCTTTAGACAAAATGGCAAAAACAGATGTGCAAGTTCTAAAATATCTTCAACAAATCATGGAATCCTATTGTTCAGCGGCTCAGCAGTTTGTCCATGGCACTAAGTCGTCTTATTCTGATGCTCTTCGAAACACATTGTCTCGAGTATAGCTGAACTCTTTAGACGATGATGATCATATGTCTTTCCTTGATGAAATGTAATTCATTGAGGGTGAGCCGCATCTTTTATTTGCTGCTGAGCAGATGCTCTCGGCGGTTGAAGAGAAGACGACTTTACACATCATCGAGCAGCAGGAGACGTCTATTGAGGAAAGATGGTTTTTAGCTCTTCAATCTGTTGTGCAACAGATCCTTCCATATGAAGTGTAGAATTCAATCTTTTCTGTTGAGGAGGAGCTTTCTCCAACTGGGTATGAGCATCACTCTTTGTCTACTCAGAGGGAACCGTCTAAAGCTTTTCCCCTACGTCTAAACAGAAATAGACCATGTTTGGTGAGGGGGAATCAATTAAGGTCGATGTGCATACCATCTTATCATACATGCATGCGTCTAAAGAGAAGTAGTCTACCTCCCCAAAGTCCAATCGACCTTCTCCTTCTAGATTTAATAAGTTTCACTCCGGTAAATCTCTTCGTTCTAAAGAATTATCGGATTTTGTTAGGGACTTGCACGATGAAATTGAGGGTGCGGGCGGTGAGTCTTAGGAATTGGTCAATATACTTCGAGTCTCTTCTCAAGACAAGGCACTAGAGCAGTCCATTCAAGTAAGTATTCATCCTGAACCTTTTTGCTCTGTTCCTACATGTTCCCATATCATCTCTTCGTCTCTAAATTCTTCTAAGGAGGTTTCTCTAGGAACGACGGATTTTAATAAGTTATTTTTGGACGTTTTTACACCGATACAATAGAGCATCCATTCTATTGTTAATATATTGGTGATTCTGTAAGAACGATCTACTGAGGCATCTCTAGCTCAATCTGATGCAAACAAAGAAATTAAGAAGACTTCGTGTGATGTATCGAGGCTCATGGATAAGATGATCAGGATGAAGTCCACTTTGCTCAATAGTAATCTCCACCTCCACATAAAGACAAAGCCTGTCATAGAAATCCTCACTCTCTAGATTGTCGAAATGTCTAAATCCCTCAGGTCTACAGAAGCAGAGCGAATCAAAGATGCTGACGCAGTCGCTCGACATTTCTAGGCTGAAGAAGATGCGGTTGGTGAAGCTGCAAAAATACAGCTTTTGCCCTTGATAATGTTAAAAGGGGGAAGGTAGCAATTTAGGGGGAACAAGCAATTGGGATACTCGCTGCAGGAGAAAGCCATATCAAGGAGGAAATCAAGGAGGCCGTGGAGGAGATCAAGGAAAGGAGAAGAATTTGCAAGATGTTCTCCTCGCCGATATAAACGACTTTGAAGAAGCAAAAAAACGAAAAGGGGGATCTTAAACTTTGCACATCTTATGTATTTTAAATTTTAAATATATATTGTTGACGTTTAATCTCTTGTTCCTAACTCAATTTTAACTTAGTTTTAACATCATAAAAAAAGGGGAAACTATTAAATTAAGTTAAATAAAGAAAATGAAATTAATTAATAAAGAAAGAACTGATTAAGGAAAAATGTCTTAATAAACTTAAGTGAATAAGTTTAATTCAATACGACATAGTTTTAATGATGTGGTCTGAATAAAAATAACTTATGTAAACCCTAAACCTTAAACCCTAAACCCTAAAGCCTAAACCTTAAAGATGTATTCTTTCTATCAGATGTGTTGTCTGAGCAAGCGCAAGATGTTGTATAACTTCTATAGACGGGTAGTCTAAAGAAGTGTGCGAGCAGATGAAGTCTGAACTTCTACAGATGGGTAATCTGAAGAAGTGCGCGAGTAGACGAAATTTGAACTTCTATAGACGAGTAGTCTGAAGAAGTGTGTGAGTAGACGAAGTCCGAACTTCTACAAACGGGTAGTCTAAAGATGTGCACCAGTAGACGAAGTCATAACTTCTACAGACAGGTAGTCTGAAGAAATGCGCAAGAAAACGTCGTCTAACTTCATCATACGGGTAGTCTGAAGAAGTGCGCAAGCAGACGTCGTCTAACTTCATCAAACGGGTAGTCTGAAGAAGTACGCGAGCAGACGTCTTGTTCAACAACCGTATAAAGAATCATCTGATACATTGCTTCAACAGTCGTATGAAGAACCATCTAATTATCTACTTAGCTCATCAGCTTGACAATCAGCAATATTCATTATCAGTTTTCTGCCAAGACAGCTTAACACGCTATTACTGTCTATCTACCACGTACTCAAATATTCCAACAGCCCACGTTTTGTATAGTCCTGTACACCACGTTCTTTTGAATATTTTGCAGTACGATCCAATATACCACGATCAAAAGCATATACTCTGATGTACGATCTCGTACTTCTGGTGTGTTTCTAACGGATAACTAACACGTGTTCAAATGGAAGATTTGAACGTTGGTGCTTTTCAATATAAAAGGTTATCCAAGGACAACATCGAATCTCTAGGAACTCTAGCTGCTCAAAATCTCTCGACACTTTGAATGTCTCACGCAATACGAATTGCAAACTGCTAAGTGTTGTGACTACTCTTGATCTAAGTAATTCATCTACTATTCTTTTTATGTGAAATTTCAGTATTGTAAGTTGAACAGGGTTTGTCAGTTCAAAAGAGAGTTTAGTTAGGAGTTCAGAAACAAGCAGTTATTAAGTCTATTGTGTCTGACTGGGTTTGTTTAGTTGTTATATAAACCAAAGTCTTCTAGTGAAAAACCTTCTAGAAACAGAAGAAGGGGTAACGTATGAGTTTTATCTCCGAACATTCATAAAACTTCGTGTGTTATTTATTTTCCGCATAGTTCAATTGTTTATGTGTTGTTTCAAATCGAGCAAACATTTCCGCACTTGAAGTCGTTCAAGAGTTTACGAAGATTTGTGAAGAATAAAAACAGGTTTTAACTTATAACAGAGTTAAAATCGAATTAAAAGTGTTAAGTTGCCAATTATATTCACAATCCCCCTCTCTATAGTTGACACCGATCCCAATAGTGTTTTGCAATTCTTCTAGAATCGAAAATATTTAAACAGTGGAATGTGACAGTGTTGAATTTGATTTCCAAGAATTCAATTAAAAAAATCAAGACTTTCGTCCTATTTCATGTTGCAACATTGTATACAAAAATAATTTCCAAAATCCTTTCACATCATTTTAAATTAGTCATTGATAAAGTTGTAGGACTAGAGCAATCATCATTTATTCCCAAACGTTCTATTTCCCATAACATCCTAATTATGGAGTATTTATTAAAAGGATATGGTAGGAAATCCATATCACCGCGTGTGGCTTTCAAAATGGATATTAAAAAAGCTTTTCTCTCGATCAGATGAGACTCCATCCACGAATTCCTTTTAGCAATTGGGTTTCCAATCATTTTTATTGAAAGTGTTATGCAATGTGTTTTTATCCCTTTTTATCCCTCACTCTGTGGTAGGTGTGAACGAAGTTCATGGAGGCTTCTTTAAGGGTGAAAGGGCAGCTAGGCAATGAGACTTCTATCTTCTTACCTCTTTGTCATGATCATGGAAATTCTTTATTGCATCTTTAAAAAGATCAAGAGAAGTCATACTATTAAATTTCACCCGTATTGTAAGGAGGAAGCTATAACTCGTATATGTTTCGCTGAGAATTTATTTTTAGTGGCTCATGGGGATGTTGAATTTTAATACAACTACAATCAAAGAAGCACTAACAATTTATTCAAGTATTATATGTTTACACATCAATGAAGATAAAATCCAAGCTTTCTATGGAGGGGTGAAGGAGGAACTGAAAAAAAGCATCTTCAACACCATAGGAATTAAAGAAGGTTCCTTGCTAGTGAAATATCTCAGAGTTTCCCTATCATATAAAAAACTCCAATGCTCCCATTTTAGACAACTAATTGAAAAGGTTAGAAACTCTGTCTTGGGATGGGCAACAAAAAAACTGTCTTATACAGATAGAATAGATCTCGTAAAAAGAGTTATAATTAAGTAATTCACTAATGGGCAAAGCAAATAGTCATCCCAAAAAAAGTTATGGCTGAAATAAATAGAATCATGAGAGACTATATATGGTGTACACACGGTAGAGGGGGGAAAAGTCAAATGGGAGAATGTTTGTACTCCCAAAGAAGAAGGAGGCCTAGGAATAAAGATTTGTATTGAATAGAACAAAGAACTCATTATACATATCTATGGGTACTAGAGAAAAAAGTTGATTCTTTATGGGTAAAATGGGTTCATATGAGATTTATGAAAGGAGAATCAAGCATCTAGACATGTGTAATCAAAGGAAAAATGGCATGGTCACTAAAGAAAATCATATGATCAAGGAAGGATGCTTATAAAATGATGCCGTGCACCATAAAAAATTGAATGGGATTACTATTTTGGAATGATCTTTGAATAGAAAGTAAACCCATAATACTCAAAGATGAATTTCAAGGATGTGATTTCAAAAGAAGTTATCTAAGATTCTCGGTTAGAGAAACTTTTGAAGGAAAATGTGAATAAATTATGAAGCGAATTCCAGGATACAAAATTTTGAATTTGATTAGTAATTTGCACATCAATTAAAAAAGTGACAATCTATCATGAGAAATCCAAATTTTGTTGTTGGTTTGGCATGGGAAAAACAATAGAACAAAGGAACATGTGATCAACTAGCATAAAGTGGTCTGGTCTACAAAGATATTCCCTCGACACCAATTCATCATTTGGATGATTTACAAGAAAAGACTAACGACGCGAGATAGAATTTGGAAATACATAATATATACCTGATGCTAATTGTCTAGCCTGTAAATGGAACGAGGAAAGCATAAACCATTTATTTAGGGAATGCTCATTCGTATTTATACTTTGGTCTAATTTTGCAAGGAATATGAATATCTCTAGCTTCCCAGGAACATGGAATGAAATCAATGAAATGATAGTAATGAAAGGGAAAAAGACAACTTATACTCAAATTTATTGAAATGCTTCTTTGGAGCATTGATCTACAATGTATGGGGAAATAAATACATGAATTTATAGTACAATGCACAGATCAATGGAGAAAATCTGGAAAGATGTAGTTGTTGACAAAAATACACTAATTCATACTTGGTAAGGAATTCAGAAGAATGAAGAAAATTTGAGCTTAAGTTAAAGTTGGAATATCTCCTATAGAATAATCACTAGCAAAATTAGATTCAAAACGCTTTATGATGTTTTTGTTTGTTGTAATTCTCTTTGTTGTTTGTAATTCTAGATTGTTATGTTGCTTGTTAAAGTTAGAGCTGATCTAGATTTGATCTTAACTCTCGAACTATTTTCTCACTTTAGAATTTTTTTAATGAATTTACACTTATAAGCTGTTTTTCAAAAATGAAAGCTCAATCTTGGTGCTGCCTCTAGAACCACCGTTTATCATGTATCTGACCTGTTGGGCATGTAAGTATACACTAAACTTAATTCACTTGTTCTCATCTCTTGTATATTTTCTAGATCTTATTGTCTCTATCTTTTATTTTACTTGGAGGGTTGTATATGCTGTTGAGTTTTCTCACATGAATTGTAGAGATCTTGTGAACAAAGAAAATGACAAACATTATACTACCCATCATTGAAGATACTAGACATCCATCAAAGTACATAATACTTGTTGGAATGGTAGATGTTATATTCTCAGATATTGTACAACATGATCAGGTAATTGTTATTTTATATTTTCAATTCATAATGATCTAGATTTGTTACTTTATATATTTTATTTTCATTATTTATTTTTGAATTTTTGTCTTGAGTTATCTTCATGACTACTTTGACACCTCTCAAATGTTTTATAATTGAATATAATTTGAAATATTTAATCTCTCTAAATAGTCTTAAAACTGCATTTGTTGTATATTTTCTTCAAATATTTTTTATTGCAATTGATGATTTACTCAGATTCCCCTTTAAGACGTCAAGAGTGATGCAAAAACTAAGTCTATGATACTTATTTAGTTACTAATGCCTGAATTTAAGTTGTTATTTTTTTCAACTTGTTGTAAATTGAATGGCTTTCTCATTTTGTTTGTAAGCATATGATGAATTAATCGGATTCCCCTTGGGGACATCATAGGTGATGCAAAATCGAGTTTCTGATGCCACCATAATTTGTTCTATTAACTTCATGCTATTGTTTTAATCTATGTTTTATTTGTTATTGTTATATTTACTAAATTTTATTTTTATAACATTGTTGAATTTTTTTTGTTATCTTTAATTTGATTTATTTAGTTTTAATAAAATTTCCTTGTTAGTTAAGTAAATGATATGATTCACTCGGATTCCACCTCAGGACATCATGAGTGATGAAAAAACCGAGTCTCTGATGCTTTATTAAGTTGCTAATACTTCTCAACAATAATGACTAGTTTTGTATTTTTAATTTTTTTGTGTTGTTGCTCTACTTTTTGTTTATTTTTTCTTTTCATTTACAAAAACATTCAAATTTCTAGTCATAATCATTATGCAACTCTTGGAATTTTTGAGCAAATGCTGCATTAAGATGATAATTCTAATTCCACTATGATTGTGGACTATGAATGTAACTATTGGGTAGTAAACATTGAATTTATATTATTTATATTATTTAATATATACTGAGATTTGTGTTTATTTATTTATATGATCTAATAATGCAGGCTAGAATATTAGTCCTGAATGCCTCCTTTTACCTGAAAGTTGGTGGCCATTTTGTCATTTCAATTAAGGTTTGTTAATATTTTTTTAAATAAATCAATCTTTGGAATAAATGGTTTTTATTTAATACTTCTAGAAGAGGCGGTATTTGCTTAAGAAGTAAAGAAATTGCTAGTAGATCAGTTCAAACCGATAGAGCATGTGACTCTTGCACCATTTGAACATGATCATACTTGTGTTGTTGGTACCTACCGTGTACCAAAAAAGGTCAAAGTGGTTGTTGTAGTTTAATAGTTGTTTCTTTTTTGATTTTTAGATCTCTCTTTATGTGTAATAGAATCAATTCTTGATAAAGTATGATTTGATCGTCTTTTGAGATTAATAATTTTTTGTTATTAGTTTGTTAACCAGGAGGAATACTAGATTATAATGATTGGTCCAAAGTATTTTTCATTTTATATTGATTATGACATATGATTCATGTTTTGTTTAGAACCCAAACAAAAAAAAATGTAAATTAAACAACTTTACTATTACAACACAAAATCACAGTCCACAAAGAAACCCCTTTTATCTATCTCCAAGCATGCATGCATCTTTACTAGTTGAGATTGATTGCCTAAAAATTAAGTTATGGCATCATACTTAAAAATGTCAAAAGAAAAAAACTGAAGAGTCATAATAAATTCCCTCGTGTCTATCTCAATTCAGACATGAACAAGTTGAAGACAAAGATACATGCGAGTTGTATGCAAATTTTGAAAATATAATTAACACTTCTCAAAATGTATTATACAAGTTCTCATATATATTATATATGAAAATTTGTTGTATATAATACTCACTGCTCAAAATATATTATACAAATGTGTTATTACAAAAGTCATTTCATATGAAGGTGTGAAACACTTTAAATGAATATATGAATTATCTTATATGAAAGTGTAAATCATTTTACATGACTATCAGGGAATTTACATGAAAAGTTGTATATTCAGTCAGACATTCAACTATTTATTTATTTTTACCTTTTCAAATTCATCCATGTTTTAAAAGATATAAAACTTTTATTATAAAGTCAATCATTTCAAATATAATTTATATCAGACACCTAACCACCTATTTAAAAACAAAATACCAAAACAAATTCTACGATCTTTATTTTTTTATGAAAAATATTAAGTTCAACAATTAGTTTATAAAATCAATCTGTTAAAATTAATTTAAACTAACGATTTTATTTTTAAAAAAAATTAACTTTAAAATAACGCTTTACATGAAGGTGTGAAACACTCTACATGAAGATGTCAATCATTTTACATTAAGGTGTGAATCATTTAAATGACCTGTCAAACAATTTACATTAATATATATATATATATATTGTTTTGTTATATTTCAGTCGGGCCTTCAACTATTTATTTAATATTATTATTTCAAATTCATCAATATTCCAAAACCTATAAAAATGAAAATATATTAATTATTAAGTGAATATTTCAAATATCATTTATAACTAACACTTAACAATCTATTTAAAAGCATATAAGTTTGGATGAGTGAAATTGGAATTGACATTGGAGTTCAAATTTCAATTTAATGAGAATTAATATTGAATTATAATCCAATTCCTATGTTTGAGAAAAGTTATAAAAATTCCTACTTTTGTTAAATTAATATAATAAATATAATTTTAATATATATTATATATTTTATTAAAATATTGGTTTAACACAACAAATTAACATAGTTTAAGAAAGTAGAGAGATTTTTTAAGTTTTGATTTTCATTTAAATCAAAAAATTATATCGTTTCGACATTTTAATTCGTAAATTCAAAAACAAAATATCGGTTCAACATGTTAACTTTTTAAATTAATAAATATTATTGATATTTTAACATCCTAAATCCCAAAAAAATAATTATCGATTAAAAACTTTAATTGTGTTTTAAATGATTAAATGATAAGTTTTTTTTTTTTTTAAAATATAAAATAAAATAAAATTTGAAATTACATTTCTATTTTAAAAAGAGTAGAATTGAAAACTATAAAAATAAACTGTACTAGATTGAATTTCATAATTTTAATTCCAATTCCAATTCTTAATATTAAAAATTGGAATTGGAGCCTCAAATTTAATTCCAATACCAATTTTAGGGTTATCAACACCCTCTTAGTACTCCCACCAAAACAAATTCAACTATATTTACATTTTTGAAAAAGACTAAGTAAACCATTAGTTTATAAAACAATTTGTTAAAACTAATTTAATTGAACTAACAATTTTATTAAAAAAAATTAACTTTAAACTAACGCTTTACATGAAAGTGTGAAATACTCTACATGAAAGTTTTAAGCAAATTGCTTACATGAATTTGTGAATAGTTATACATGGACTTGTCAAGCGATTTACATGAAAATTTAATATATATTTCAGTCGAGCTTTCAACTAATTATATATTTTTATTTTTTCAAAGTCATTCATGCTCCAAAACCTATAAAACATGAAAATATATTCATTATAAAGTGAATCATTTCAAATATAATTTATATCTAACACCTAACCAACCATCTATTTAAAAGCAAAAAGACTTAGTCTCCTTACTAAAATAAATTCAACAATCTTTATTTTTTAGGAAAATACTAAGTCAACAATTAGTTTATAAAATCAATGTTAAAACTAATTTAAACTAAAGGTGTGAAACACTTTATATGAAGGTGTAGATCGTTTTACATGACCCTGTTACATGAATATAGCCGCATCTCTTTTTGGAAGACGACATTTACATGAATATTTGCTTTATATTTTGGTCGGACCTTCAACAATTTTTTTTATTTGTTAAAACTAATCCATGTTTAAAATAAATAAAAACTGAAAATATATTAATTATAAAGTCAATTATTTCAAATATCATTTATAACTAACATCTAACAACCTATTTAAGAAAAAAAAATAATTTAGTCTTAAATGTGTATATACTAGTGTTAGTACTAGTAAAAAAATGTTATGGTATATCAGCTGTTAAAAATTTGAAGGTTCAAATGGGACTCTCACAAAGACCTGTCTTTGCAGAGTTACTACAACTGAAGTTGGATACGGATCAATTATAGATGGCAGGGTCACAATATGCAAACACAACAATAATCTTGCGAAACGCTTAACCACACGTAAAAATAAAATAAAAAACAGAAAGTTTGCAAAAGAAAATAAGAAAACCATATATTTGTACATAAACCGTTTTATAAGGAGTGACAACCCAAGGATTATCAAGTTGTTCTGATTGACTAGATATAAACTAATTGTCTTGCTGGATCCGACTACACTCAGACCTGATTCGACAATTGAACAAATTGCAATTGGTTCACATCCTTCAAATACATTTCACAACTATATACATACTTCCTTTTTACTAACCTCTTCACACAAAAGCTCGAGAACCAGAGCATATACCTCAAAGTAGGAGTCCTTTTGTGTTTATATTTCCACATTAGTTTAAAATAACTAAATGACAATTTTAAGGCCATATGAACAGTTGCCAATACAAACTTAGAGTTTAATGTACATTCACCTTCACTCAATCAGTAGATAGGCCGGGGGTCAATGTGAACAACTAAAAAATCAACTCTATTCAAAAGAAGATCATGTATGAATTAGAGGTTTACAATTGTCTAAAGGTAAAAAAGAATGCCCTTTTATGTATGAACATACTGGGGCTTTAGTGAATTTAGTCGTGCCACTTTCAGAGAACGATCAACTGGAGAAGTTTTTTCTGTTTCAGCAAACTTGATTTAAGAATTTAATAGGGTTTCAGATATAACATTAATAACATATTTAGAAGTTGAGGAATAATCATACCAATGCTTTTAATTTACTTTTCACGCCTAGGAAATGGTGTCAAATTCTTATCCTACAACAAAAAATTGCATTGCTAGCTTCATTGTGTAGCCAACCATATTTGAAAAATGACTCAAAATATAGTCATTGGTGGTTCCCCCAAACCTTTATAATTAGGTCCCCAACTTCACCATTTCTAAGGAGGCGTTGAGAGTGCCAACCTTGCATAGCACGAGTTGTATCGTTCCTTCTTGCCCTACCTGATCATGTTGCTTGATTAACAGACACTTGCTTTAAATAAAGTTCCATACAAAAATTGTACAAGAATATGTCATGACATATACAATTGGCTAAAGGGGGCACAAAATTAATACAAGGAAAATAACTCATATTGTTTATGAACTTGCAACTAAAATTTATTTTGCTTCTTTAAACAGAGGATAATGCCTTAAGAGCTACACCAATTGTGTAAAGATGAATGTAATGTAATGACTGCTTTCATCAGGTTTAATACAGAATGATATATTTAGATGAATATGTTAATCTTTCTGTTAGAAGGTTACTCTATATATTTTTCATATAAAACTCATTATCGCCATAGTTCAAGTAAAAAGTTCATTGTTTCGAATTTATTATTAACTGATATATTCTTATCATTATAATAAAATTAAAAAAGGGGTAGAGTGCTTTCTTTACAATCGAGAGGTATTTGTTCGACTCCCACGTATTTGATTTTGGTGAGAGATGAAGAGCACGGTCCACCTGAAAGAGTAAAGCAGCGATAGGTGAAGATCGTTTCACCTGAGAGCATTTCACCTAAAAGAGTAAAACAACGACAGGTGAACTGCACTTCACCACTGGAAGAGTAAAACAGCGACATGCTTCACCTATGAGCGTTTCACCTCAAAGAGTAAAGCAACGACATGTGAAGCGTGTTTCACTTGAAATAGTAAGGCATTTACATGGGCTTCATCTGAGAGCGCTTAACCTCAAAGAGTAAAGCAACGAACAGATGAAGCATGCTTAACCTTGAATTACATAATTTCACAATAACTAGCTAATTACATTACTTCAGAATAATATCATTGTTATTAGCTTCAGCATAGTTTCAAAAGAATTCACATGAAAAATTTAAACATAGTTTCACAATAATCAGTTACGAAGCTCACAATAACTATAGCTAATATCTATCTGTGTAAGCATAATTTTACAAAAACTGAGAATATTTTTTCAGAGCTGGATACATAGACCGCGGACAAGTTGGTTGTTTGTTTCTTGAATATTAATAAAACAGAACTTTGTTAGTTACAAACATATTCCGATTAGAGTTTTGTAGATATAATATTGAAAACGTACCATTTTCGTGAATTAGTGAGCGTGTTTCCGGAAAAAATTGGGAAGTTGATCAGCAGCTTTGGGTAAAAAATGTATATCGTCTAAGGGGTAAAACACTAAATATCGTGAAGTTGAGAGAGAGAAAGACTATTATGTATGTGAAGGATTGTGGAAGATGAGGTGAAAGAGCATAAAAACATTTGGGAAAAACCGGAACAAGTTGAACATTATTTCAGAATTCAAATTTTTTGTTTTTTTAACGCGATTAAATGTTAATATTAAAAAATTAGAACTTCGTATTGATTGGTCCAGAAAAGGGGCACATGGACAGTCTAGAACAGAAGATCCATACTTAAGAAAACAAGTCTTAGGATCATTTCTAACCGAGAGAAAAATAAGTTACACCTTGTTTTCTGACCAAGAAGAGTTATCCAAGACCGATGGAAGTAAGTTGCGACCGAGAAAAGGAGCGAGACCATGACTAAGGAGGCATTTAAAGTAAGAAAGAGAGTCGTGGCCGATGGCCTACAACCGAGGAATGTAAGCCAAGACCAAGACCAAGACCTTGACCAAGACCAAGACCGCGACTAAGACCCTTCCTTTCATAACCTGTTTCTTGACCGAGACCGCGACCGAGTTTTTCAGCCACGCCCTGACCGAGCGATAGAGACCCAGGCACACCTCTAGCTCGGCTTTACCTAGTTTGTTCAAAGCATTGTAGTACTTGTTATCATTTTTTTATTTCTCTCCCAATGTTATAAATCATTAACAAATAAAATCATAAAATTTAAATATTTGCAATAAAATCTCAATAATTGTTAGAAAATTGACTTTGAGATTCACATTTTTTAGATACCATTTCGGATTAACTTTTGCTAATATGTGGGTTCTATATTATTATTTTTTGAGAAATGATATTCTCAACGAAATTCTCACGAAAGCTAAGCCACCACGTTGGTAGGAGAGAGAGTAAAAAAATAATTATATTGAAACTTTTGATTTTCTCCCAAAACCAAAACCCTCTTCTTTCTCTCTATTTTGTTTCATTTTCCCTAAATCCATAGGCGATTCTCTTCTTTCATTTTCATCGACTTCTCTTTCGATCGATCGAAATGGAAAGAATTCTTCCGTTTATGAAACGTTTCATTTTTCCTCAAAACCAAAACCCCCACGACAATCTCTCTCTTTATCTTTCGTTTCATTTCCCAAAACCCAACCCACTGACGATCTTACTGAAACGTTTCATCAACTTCTTCTCTTCCGATCGATCGAAATGGTAAGTCTTTTTTCTTTCTTTCGTTTATCTTCCGTTCGAAATGATTGTCATATCAATAATTATGTTTAACGTTTATGGTTTAGCTGCTGAATCGATTTAGATTAGGGTTGTAAAAGATTTGGATATCAATATTCTATTTTAGCTGCATTTTTGGTTTAATTGCTGAATCGATTTGAATTAGGGTTGTAAAAAAGAGTCTCGAAACCACTATTTCTAGTCCGGAAACCAAAGTTTCTGGTCCCAAAATCACTATTTTTAATCCCGAAACTAGCATTTCCGAGATAGTTCGAAAGTTCGAGAAATTTTAACTTCGATTTATGTGTTATAAATCTTTTTAAATAAAACAATATTTGAAAAGTGTATAAAAACATATTCCGGTTTTTAAATTAATTATAACAATAATTAATATTTGATCAAATTTCAAATAATCTTTTAGATTAGAATAATCACATTAATAAAGATCTGTATTTTAAATTAATTAAAGATAATTAATTTAAAACATTATTTATTTGATAAAGAATCGTCAATCGACTAAAACTGAAAATAATATGGTAGTTGCGAAGGTTATTCAAAGAACCCTCAGTTTTAATTTTCCACAATTGGTAATTGCGAAAGTTTATTGGAAAACTCTCGCTTTTGACCTAAGGATAATTGCAAAAGTTTATTGGAACACTTTCGCTTTTGACCCTTCCTTAAAAAAATTGAAAAATTTCTAAGTGTTAGGAAGGGTAATTGTGAAAGTTTATTGGAAAACTTTCGCTTTTAACCCTTCCTAAAAAAAATTGAAAAATTTCTAAGTGTTGGGAAAGGGTAATTGCGAAATTTTATTGGAAAATTTTCGTTTCTAACCTTTCCTTAAAAAGATTTGAAAATTTTCTAAATGTTGGGAGGGGTAATTGCGAAACTTTATTGAAAAACTTTTGCTTTTAACCTTTTTTTAAAAAAAATGAATTTTTTTTAAGGGTTGGGAAGGGGTAATTGCGAAAGTTTATTTGAAAACTTTCGCTTTTAACCTTTCCAAAAAAAATTGTAAAAATTTCTAAGTGTTGGGAAGGGGTAATTGCGAAAGTTTATTGGAATACTTTCGTTTTTAACCCTTCCTTAAAAAAATTTGAAAAATTTCCGTGTTGGGAAGGGGTAATTGTGAAAGTTTATTGGAAAACTTTCGCATTAAACCCTTCCTAAAAAAAATTGAAAAATTTCTAAGTGTTAGGAAGGGGTAATTGCGAAATTTTATTGGAAAAATTTTACTTTTGACCCTTCCTTAAAAAAATTTGAAAAATTTCAAAGTGTTGGGAAGGGGTAATTGCGAAAGTTTACTAGAAAACTTTTGCTTTAGTCCCTTCCTATAAAAATTGTAAAAATTTCTAAGTGTTGGCAAGGGGTAATTGCGAAAGTTTATTAAAAATTTTCGTTTTTGACCCTTAAAAAAATTTGAAAAATTTCAAAGTGTTGGAAATGGGTGATTGCGAAAGTTTATTGGAAATCTTTCGCTTTTGTCCCTTTCTAAAAAAAATTGGAAAATTTTCTAAGTGTTGGGAAGGGTAATTGCGAAAGTTTATTGGAAAACTTTCGCTTTTGACCCTTCCTTAAAAAAATTGAAAATTTTCTATGTGTTGGGAAGAGGTAATTGCGAAAGTTTATTGGAAAACTTTCGATTTTGACCCTTCCTAAAAAAATTCTATTTAAGGTCAGGACCGAGAGATATTTGAAAATCTCTCGGTTTTGAATGTTTGTACCGAAAGTAAATTAATTAACTTTCGGTATTCTTTCCATATTTTATTTGATTTTTTGCAACTTTTTTGTCTAAACTATTTAATAATATCAAGTGTGTTATTTTTTTAGAATGAAGATTGTGTTTAATGTTATAAATGTACATTTTTACGAATGAAAGGATTCAATAATAGAGTTTTCCATAATTACAGCATCTCCAATAGATGGAGATTATATATAGAGATAAGAGGCTTAAAACCTAATGTATTTGGGCCTTAATATATATATGGGCCTTAATACATAACACCCTAAATATATAAATACTATACAATATTAACCCATTATTTTGACACTCCCCCTCAAGTTGGAGCGAAGATATTCATCATGCCTAACTTGCTTATAATGGGAACAAAATCTCCACTACTAAGACCCTTAGTTAAGACATCGGTTAGTTGATCACCAGTCTTTACCTACGGGGTACAGAGAAGACCGCTAGAAATCTTCTCCTTGATGAAGTGTCGGTCAATCTTAATATGCTTGGTTCGATCTTGTTGAACCGGATCATGAGCAATAGAGATAGCAACCTTGTTATAAAAAAATAGCTTCATAGGACCAGTTGGTGTGAAACCAAGTTCTACAAGAAGGGACCAAGTCCACAAGATCTCACTAACGCCAAGAGCCATAGCTCTGTACTTTGCTTTAACACTAGACCTTGCTACCACCGCTTGTTTCTTGTTGCGCCAAGTTACCAGGTTACCTCCAACAAAGGCACAATAACCTGAGGTGGAACGTCTATCATCCAAGGAGCCTGCCCAATCTGAGTCGGTATATCCTTGAACATCTAGGTTACCTTGAGGCTTAAACAACAATCCCTTACCCGGTGTTGCCTTCAAGTATATCAGAATGCGATAGACTGCATCCATATGACTCTCGCGAGGATCATGCATGTATTGGCTCACAACACCAACAACATATGTAATGTCAAGTCTAGTATGAGCAAGGTATATAAGTCTCCCGACTAACCGTTGATATCTCTCCTTATCCACCTTGGTACCAACACCTCTGAAGAGCTTATGATTAACTTAAAAAGGTGAGTCTGCAGGTTTGCATCCCAACATCCCAGTATAAGATAGGAGATCAAGGACATACTTCCGCTGGGAGAGAAAGATCCCAAGAGACGATCTAGCTATCTCAATCCCAAGAAAGTACCGCAACGAACCCAAGTCTTTGACCTCAAACTCGGTCGCCAACCGTTGTTTGATTAAGTTAATCTCAACTTCATCATCACCCGTTACAATGATGGCATCGACATACACAATCAATATTGTGATCTTGTCTCTTAATAAACATTGTATGGTCTGAGTTGGTCTGCTTGAAACCAAACTTTATCATAGCACCGTGAAATCTTCCAAACCATGCTCTAGAAGATTGTTTTAGCCCATACAAAGTTTTCTTGAGTTTACACACTTTCCCTTTTGTAATGTGAGATGAGAAGCCAGAAGAGACATCCATATAAACTTCTTCCTCTAGATTTCCATGCAAAAAGGCATTCTTCACATCAAGTTGCTGAAGATTCCATCCTAGATATAGATTGGCAGCACAAGAAATTAGGATCCGAATATAGTTCATTATGGCGACGGGAGCGAACGTCTCCTGATAGTCAATCCCATGTGTCTGTGTGTACCCCTTCGCAACTAGTCTTGCCTTGTACCTTTCAACTAACCCATCTAGCTTATATTTTACAATGAACATCCATTTGCATCCAACTATTTTTTTGCCAACATGAAGAGTCACAGGATCCCTTGAGCCACTCTTCTTAAGAACATTCATCTCTTCACCCATAGAACATTCCCACATTGGTTCAAGTATAGCAACCTGCCAACGCTGAAGAATAGGAATAGAAGACAACGTGGAAACAAATGCACAATAGGAAGGAGATACAGAATAATAAAATACGAAGCTAGAAATAGGATGTTGAGTACATTTTCTAGAACATTTTTTAGCAGCTATGTGAAGATCAAGGTCAGAAATAGAAGGATTACCGTTTTTATAGGAAGAAGGAGCAACTGTAGGACTAACTTCTGAATTCAACAATTTAGGGGTAATATAGCATCTCCATGTTGTTTGCGTGAATATGTCACCAAATTTGGTCCATCCAGTCTACCAGATTTTCAACATGGTTATCCACTAGAAGGTGCTTCCATTTTATCCTGTAAACATGATTCTCCACTAAAAGGTGCATCCCTCTCCTCCTGTCTTGGAAAAGTAAGAGGGTCAATGGGAGTGGAAGAAGACTCCATGTTTATTTCTTGTTTTTCTAAACTCTCCCCCCTAAAGAGGTAAACATGAGCTGGAAGTGTAATAAGGAGTCGACTCCCAGAAAGTGACATCATGACTAACAAACACCGTTTAGTCGGAGGATGATAACATGTGTACCCTTTCTGAGTTGGAGAATAACTGATAAAGACACATTTTAGAGCCCGGGTATCTAACTTTCTACACGATAGAGCAGAGTTATAAACAAAACAAACACATCCAAAGACACGAACTGGGAGAGGATATTTTGAAGTATGTGGGAGAAATGATGTTGGAGTCTTGAACTTAAGAACATTAGAGGGAAGACGGTTAATTAAATATGATGCAGTTAAAATTGCATCTCCCCATAGGAAGCTAAGAACATGCATAATAAACATAAGAGACCTAGCAACCTCCAAACGATGACCATTCTTTCTCTCTGCTATCCCATTTTGTCAGAAGTTTTGACACATGTAGTAAGATGCACAATGCCATGAAAAGATAAGTAAGACTCAAAATACTCATTAGTATACTCTGTACCATTGTCGGTCCGTAAGATTTGTATAAGTGCTTGAAATTGTGTATGAATCATATCATGAAATAATTTAAAGCATTCAAATACTTCATTTTGTGACGAAGTAAGTAATACCAGGTGAGACGCGTATAAAAATCAATAAAAGTGATAAACCATCTATAACCGGAACGACCAGTAACCCGAGACGTGCCCCAAACATTAGAATGAATGACAGAAAATGGAGTCATGCTCCTTTGATTACTAATAGGGTAATTGGAACGTTTGTGTTTCGTAAGTTCACATGGTTCACACATAAAGTCAGACCTACTACATTTCTTATTTAAAGTAGGAAAAAAATATTCTAATACACCAAATGAGGGATGACCACAACGTCTATGTCATGTATGAAAAAATTCTAACGGAGAGTTAGTTGATACTATATGGACCTTTGGTGAAGAAGTAGGCACATCCTCTAAGAAATATAAGTCATTGCAAACTTTACCCCTACCAATCGTCTGACCGGTTGTTATGTCTTGCAAAACATAGTGAGAAGGGAAGAATGTTACCGAGCAATTTAAAGACTCTGTAATACGTTTAACAGATACCAAATTTGAAGTGAATGATGGAACATGTAAGACATAGTTCAAATGTAACTTAGAAGAAAGCTGAATAGACCCTTTTTCTATAATAGGTATAAGGGATCCATCTGCAACCCGAACTGTATTCTGTTGAGATAAATAAGAGCTAAACAAGCTAGAAGAATTTGTCATATGGTCAGAGGTTCCTGAATCGATGATCCAAGAGTTAGAAGAAGATTGTGAGGTTGTTAAGGCAGAAGCCATACCGGAATGGGCAGGATAAGAAAATATGGAAGAAGTAGAAGAGTTGACTAGCAAGTTGCGAAGAGAACTCATCTCCGAAACTATCAAAAGAACCTCCGCTATAGGTGGAGGAGTATCCATACCAGAAATCTGTGTCTCCACTGAAAGGTGAATAAATGCAAGCAATCCTCAAGAACAAACCCAATAGTAGTTAGAGAGGAAGGGGAAAACGGAAAAGAAACCCTAACACTAATTCCATAGCTCTGATACCATGTTACAAATGAAAGGATTCAATAATAGGGTTTTCCATAATTATAGCCTCTCCAATAGATGGAGACTATATATAGAGATAAGAGGCTTAAAACCTAATGTATACAGGCCTTAATATCTATATGGGCCTTAATACATAACACCCTAAATATATAAATACTATACAATATTAACTCATTATTTTAACATACATGATTGTGTTTGATAATATAAAAAAGTATATATGCATGTTTGTGTTTGATGATATTAAGATTGTGTGTAAAGTTTGATTGTAATGATGTATTGGGATTGTATAATGTTTTAAGGATGTCCAATGTGTTAAATTATTGTTGTTCAAGATTCTTAGAAGGTGAAAAAAACAAATTAATTTAACAATTTATGAAGTGGTAATACCGAAAGTTAATGTTATAACTTTCGGAAATAATGATTAAAACCGAAAGTTATACCATTAACTTTCGGTATTGACACTACATAATTTATTAATTTAATTTGCATTTCACTTTTTAATCTAGACTCCTAACTAAATTAATAAAGTGTATGTTATTTTTTAAGAAATCAGATTGTGTTTAATGTTAAAATATATATGATTGTGTTTGATTATATAAAGAAGTGTATATGTATGTTTATGTTTGATTATCCTATGAATGTGATAGAAAAATTAAGTAAGTTAATTTTTGGAACCGGCCAGACGAACTAAACAATTGTTAACCTTCATGTGCAGGTACAGATCAAAACCGTATGAACCGGTTGGGGTATCAAAACCGGTTGCTGCTATACTTCAAAGAAACCAGTTTCAAGTGATCAAGTTAAAGATCAGAGGAACCGGTTTTCACTTTCTCAAGCGACCGGTTAGCCAAGACAAAAACTTACACACTAGCCGGATCATACAGCACAAGACACAAAAACCGGAAAATTCAAACTTCAAGAGTGACGTACTATGACGAAAGAAACGTGTCTTGAAAGAATAAAAGAAGATCGGATCCGATCGGAAGCATGCGAGGAAAGCAATGATGCTTTATTGATCCGAAGTTGACAACCTGAGGTGGATGACCAGCACGTGTCCAAATCTGAAAACCGGCTACGTCATCCTTTGCTCAGAGCTGCCTGCATGACTGCCAGGTGTTGAGGAAAGTGAAGCGTGCAAGCAACCTCTCTGCACCAGGCGTGATAATAATCAACCAATCCAGAGGAGAGAGAAGAAAGTAACCGTTGGCTACTTTCAGCTATAAAAGGAAGATCAAACGTCTTCATTTAATGTAGCAGCAGTTGTGAGAAGTTAGCAAGTTGTAAAAGTTACGAAAAGCATTAAAGTTCTAGAGAGATAAACTGTCATATTCCAAAACCGGTGTGTCTAAAACTGGAAGCTTTTCATTGTGTTGTGTTGAGTTGTTGTATTACATCAAAGTGTGAGTTTGGTGTAACCGGCGAGTAGCGAAGTTGGGCTCGACCGGAGGTACTGTTGTTAACTATAAAAGTTAGTGGAGATCCTTCTCATAACCTGAGAAGAAGGGGTGACGTAGGAGGGTTTGCTCCGAACATCCATAAACAAATCCTTGTCTCGTGTTCTTTCTTTTGCTTTAATTATTTAGCCTAACCTCAAACTAATCATACTCCTAAAACCGGTCACTCACATGCATAGAACCGACTCTTTCTAAAACATCATCTAAAGTCGCATTCGTTGCTTCAACCTGAAACAAACATTTCCGTCCTTGAACCCGGTTCAAGAGTCTGTGACAGTTTGTGCAGTGCTGAGAACGGTTATAGTCTCTAACCGGACTATCACCAAAGAGTGTTGTGTGTTGTAAGCGGCCACCCTTCCCAAAACCGGAAACACCCTGGTCCTCCAAGGGCGTCCCCGATCCTAACAAGTGGTATCAGAGCGTGGTTCTCAGCATTCAAGCAACCAAAGAAGATGGGAAGCATGACCCACAGCGACAAGCCGTCAATGCTAAACAGTGAAGCGTTTAACAGTTGGAAGAAACAGATGTATCTACATCTGATTACATTAGATGATGAGATGAGCCGAGTCCTGAAAGAGGGACCGATCAAGATCAACAAGGAGGTAGACCTATGGACGAGTGTAGATCGAAGACGGAGTAACCTGGACAACCATTGCATGAGGCACATCTACAAGGCTATAGATAATAACCCTTTGAACAAAATATCAGAGTGTGAAAATGCAAAGGAAGCCTGGGAAACGATCATTCAGATCCATGACGGAAACGAAAGAACTAAGGAGAACAAAATCTTGGTGACTACACAAGTATGAAAACATAAAGATGAAACCGGGGGAAAACATGAAAGAATTTAGCAACCGGTTCACCAGCGTAGTCAACGAGCTTCAAACACTCGGAAAGAAGTATGACAACCGAGAAGTGATCATCAAAGCCCTAAGATCTTTGCCAAGCACGTGGGACATCAAGACCATGGTGATGAGGGAATCAAGCACCCTCGGGCAGATGAAGTTGCATGATGTGTTCGAGGATCTAAAAGCTTATGAGTTCGAGATCAAGTCTCGGATCGAAGACGAAGCATCCACATCAACCGCAACCAGAGCTTTGGTTACATCGGTGGAACCGGCGGTCCATGTATCAACCGTTCCGGCTCCAGTCAAAAACACCGATCAAATTACTGAAGATGTGATGGCGATGCTAGCTCAGAAATTCGGGAAATTCATGAAGAAGAGCCAGCCATCATCTAATAATGATTTTAATTATAACTATGTAGATAAATCAAACAAGAGATGTTATAACTGTGATGGTTTTGGACATTTCAGGTCAGAGTGTAGAAAACCAAGGAGAGACGATAGAAAACCGGAAGGAAACTATCAAGGAAACAACTATCAGGGAAACAACTATCAAGGCAACCGGTACCAGGGAAACAACTACCAAGGGAACAACTACCAGGGAAACAACAACCAACGAAACGACTACCGGAGAAACGATGATCAACATGCTGACGAAGGAAAGGAGATTCAGAAGGCACTCATTGCATCCGATGGTGGAAGTGAGTGGGCATACTCCGATAATGAAGATGGTGAAGAGAAAGTGACCTGCTTCATGGCAAACGACGAAGAGGTATTTGATTTCTCTTCTGACGAGTTTACTAAAGAAGATCTGGTTTCCGCTCTCAACCAAATGGTTGCTGAGTTCAGAAACATATCTGCATACATACCGACCCCTATAGAAACTCAAACCGAACAGATAAATAATGTATATGATAAAACATGTGAAATCGAAATGTATGAACCGGATGAACTATACTCCGATAATGAGAAGACAGTTCAACCGGTAACCGAAACCGATGAACGAGCAATGTACGTCACGGCTGCGTGGGAGAGATCACGTCAAGCAGTGAAACAAATGTGCAACTACAAAAGAGACCCGAAGTGTAGGTACGGTATCGGTTATGAACCAAATAAACAAAATGAAACAAAACAGTCTAATGGGATAAAACTCACGAAAAATAATCTACCGTTTATAAAATTTGTCAAAAGTTCACAAACCGAAAATGACCTAAAACCGGAAGAAACGCTTGAATATGTATGTCCTACTGAATTTGAAAAATGGCTTCATCTTGAGAGAAGGAAAGTCAACCGGAAACCATGTAAACCTAAAACTCGACATCAAAGAAAATCATCACAACATAAGGCATTCTTGAGCAACAGCCAAGAAGTTAAGCCAAAGACTATAAAAACAGATACCGGGAAAGTGATCCGACTCATTCAAGTCTGGATCCCAAAGGGACTAATCAACCATGGACCCAACTGAATGTGGATACCAAAAAGGTGTAAATAATTGTTTGTTGCAGGTTAGGAGGAGCAACCGGTTAAAGAATTCGGAATGGTACTTGGACAGCGGATGCTCAAGGCATATGACCAGAAACAAGGAGCTACTAACCGACATCAAGTACGAAACCGGAGCAATCATTACATTCGGGGACAACTCGAAAGGTAAAACCGTGGGCAAGGGTAAGATTGTCCATGGTAATCTGTCTATAAATAATGTACTCTTAGTAGAAGAATTGTGGTTTAACCTGTTAAGCATAAGTCAAATGTGTGATGTGGGCTACAAAGTTGAATTTCATAAAAACTCATGCTTAGTCAAAAATCAAGATAATGACATTCTATTAACCGGTAACCGGATAGGAAACATTTACAAAGTTGATTGGAAAACTGATTTTGAAAAACCTGTGTGTATGATAGCCGGAAATGATCCAAACTGGCTTTGCCATAAACGATTAAATCATTTGAATTTCAAAACAATTAACTTTATTTGTTCCATGGAACTAGTTCACGGTTTTCCAAACGTTAAATTCTCAAAAGATAAAGTATGTGCTGCATGTCAAATGGGCAAACAAATAAAATCATCTTTCAAAAGTAAAGGAAATTATCAATCTGAACGATGCTTAGAACTCTTGCATATGGATCTGTTTGGTCCAGTTAAAGTAACTAGTTTAGGAGGCATGCACTATACTATGGTAGTTATTGATGATTATTCCAAATTTACCTGGGTTACTTTTCTAGCTTCTAAAAACCAAGCAACTCCAAACCTGATTAAACTGATTTTGAGAATACAAAATGAAAAATCCATTCGAGTGAACAAAATCAAAAGTGATAGAGGAACTGAGTTTATAAACAGTAACTTAACTACTTTTCTTGATGATTCCGGTATTAGACACGAGTTGTCTAGTGCCAAAACTCCTCAACAAAATGGCCTGGCTGAGAGAAGAAACCGAACTCTCAAGGAAGCCGCAAGGTCAATGATAGCTGATTCGGGTATTGCTCAAAAGTTTTGGGCTGAAGCTATCAACACCGCTTGCTATACACAAAATCGATCCTTGGTAACTAAACGGTTTTCTAAAACTCCTTTTGAAATTTATTTTGATCAAGTTCCAAGCGTACGGTATTTTCGAATGTTTGGTAGCAAATGCTTTGTTCACAATAACGGCAAGAATTACTTGACCGCTTTTGATGCTAAATCCGATGAGGGAATAATGTTGGGATATTCAGTTGTGAGTAAAGCCTACAGAATATAATATACTAGGACTTTAACAATTGAAGAAACCGCACACGTTGTTTTCGATGAATCAGTTGAACGAAACACTGCATTACCCTTCGACCTTCACAACAGAATGGAAAATTTTAATATCTATTCTGATGATGAAGACGAGGTTCCGGTTTTTAGACATTTTGTCAAGGACCAAGCGGTTGATGCTGAAATTCAGCCTGTTCAAGCTGCTTTACCGCAGAAAGTTGACGCTTCAGTTTCTACTGAAGAAATCGGTCGGTCTGACTCTGTTCAGCCTACCGATCAGTCTAACCTTGATCAGCCAACCGAAAGCTTGGTAGACACGTCTCAGATTAACCTCAGAAGGAACAAAAATCATCCTCTTGAACTAGTAATAGGTAACATATCCTCACCCGTCCGAACTAGGCAACAAAATTTGGATCACTATGAAAACTCTACTTTCATATCACAAATTGAGCCGAAAAAGGTGGATGAAGCATTGTCAGATCCAGATTGGATCTTGGCAATGCAAGAGGAATTAAACGAGTTTGAGAGAAATAAAGTCTGGTACTTAGTTCCTAGACCGAAAAACAAACCGGTTATAGGAACACGATGGGTATTCAGAAATAAACTCAATGAAGACGGTTTAGTTACGAGGAACAAAGCCCGGTTAGTGGCTCAAGGCTATAAACAGGAGGAAGGCGTTGATTTTGAAGAATCTTTTTCCCCTGTAGCTAGACTTGAGGCCATTAGAATATTTTTAGCATATGCAGCTTTCAAAAATTTCAAAGTTTTTCAAATGGATGTTAAGAGTGCTTTTCTAAATGGTAAAGTAAATGAAGAGGTGTACGTTAACCAACCTCCAGGTTTTAAAAACCCAGAACACGAAAATCATGTTTATCGGTTGAATAAAGCCCTTTACGGTTTGAAACAAGCTCCAAGAGCTTGGTATGATACTTTGACACAATTTTTATTTGATCACAAATTTACAATAGGTTCGGTAGACAAAACACTTTTCAAATTTGAAAGGAAGGAACAAATCTTACTTGTTCAGATTTATGTTGATGGCATTATATTCGGATCAACCGATCCAAAATTATGTGACAAGTTTTCGAAAATGATGACTGATAGATTTCAAATGAGTATGATGGGAGAATTGAGTTTCTTTCTAGGACTTCAGGTTAAGCAAATTGAAGCCGGAACCTTCATAAGTCAAACGAAGTACACAACCGAACTGCTGAAGAAGTTTGGAATGGATACATGTGCCGAAGCGGCTACGCCAATGAGTCCTTCAGTAAAGCTGGACAAAGATGATGATGGTCAAGCCGTTGACATCACAACCTATCGAGGAATGATCGGATCCCTGTTATATCTGACAGCCAGCCGACCTGACATTTCGTTTGCGGTTGGAGTGTGCGGAAGGTTCCAAGCAAATCCAAAGCAGTCTCATTATACGGCGGCCAAAAGAATTCTAAAATATCTAAAGGGAACTCAAGAAGTGGGACTTTGGTACCCAAGAGATTCAAGTTTCAACCTTATAAGCTACTCGGATGCCGATTACGCAGGATGCAAAATCGACAGAAAAAGCACAAGTGGAACCTGTCAGTTCCTGGGTGACCGGTTAGTCACTTGGAGCAGCAAGAAACAAACATCTGTTGCAACATCAACCGCAGAGGCAGAGTACATAGCGGCTGGAAGCTGCTGTGCACAACTTCTCTGGATCCAACAGCAACTAAGGGATTTTGGAATAGAAGCCAAGGAATCTCCAATTTTCTGTGACAACACCAGCGCCATAGCGATTACATACAATCCGGTGTTGCACTCAAGAACAAAGCACATCGATATCCGACACCATTTCATCCGGGAGCATGTTCAGGAGAAACACATCCGGCTGGAATATGTCTCGACCGAGCAGCAAGTAGCAGATATTTTCACAAAACCGCTACAGGAAGCTAAGTTTTCTCACTTTCGAAATATTTTGGGACTTACTAATCTTAATCAATTGATATAATAATTATGCATGCTTGTATAAAAACCGGGATATGTGTTCAGGGAGAAGCTAAAGTTTCTCAAACCATATTCAGATAGGCCATTGATAAATCAAAAATGCTAACTGGGAGGGAGTCTCCGGTTACGCCCGATTACTTCATTAATTTCAAATCACGTGTATATCTACTATACGGTTGAAATAACCAGGTTTAAGTGGATAAAATAAATCCAAAGTTGAACAAGTGTTGACATAAATCGACATTTCTTCACAATCGGAAGAAAATATCCCACTAAAACCGGTCATGGAAAACCGCTTAGTACAAATGCATCCTGATCTGATGGAATGAACTTCTCCGGTTAACTTGGGATGACTGACTGTGTTTCCATGCATATTTTGAAAAATGAAGTCTGTAATAAATAAAATTAGTCTACCACAATCAAGATGACGACATGTGTCCATCATCAAGAGAGGGAGACTCACATCTTGTCAATAGATATTTGTCATCATTGTTATCTTGGTAATAATTAGATTTTATCTTGGAAATAAACTTTAGTTACTTCAACAAGTTAAGGTCTATTAAATAGCTGATGACATTATCAAGCATGCTTAAATTCATTAAAACCAGCCGAACCCCGGGCTATATAAACCAACTATAATCCTTCACAAAACTTCACAAGATCACTATTCACAAATATCATTCTTGAGATAAATCCTCTCTCTCAAGAACATGAACTCCAACTCCTTAGCAAAGAAAATTCTATTGGCAGATTTCAATTCAATCTACCAATATGAAGATCATGAAGTAAGAGAAATGTTCTTAGCCGTAGAAAGAAGCGGGCTAAGAAACTTTCTAGAGAACAGATTTATTCTTGACTACCTAGTAGTCGAAGAATTCTTCCAAACCGGAAAGGAAGTGCATCGAGATATCATCGTTGCACAAGTCTACGGTCAAAAATTCTTATTCAGCGAGACGGATTTCGCTGTATACTGCGGTTTGCCCAATAAAGGGGTAACAGACTTAACATACTCCCCGGTGACCATGGAAGAGATGTGTCGCCGGTTCTCAGGATCTGACATCCCGGTTAAACCCTGGGGTGCTAAAAGTCAACTTTCTCATAAGTACCAGCTTCTCTGCGAGATTCTGGGAAAATCTGTCTTGTGCAGAGAGAAAAGTTACTATTACACTCAAAGGCTCTTCGAAATGATGATCGCTGTAACGGTCGGGACACCGGTTAACTGGTCCTGGATCATCTCCAGTAACCTGAAGAAAATGCTCCTATCCAACAAAACCGGCTACGCTCCTCAGCTGAGCGGTTTCTGTGCAAGTCTGGACATCCACTCCGGACCATTCGTAACTCTTCATCCAAGGCATGTGCTCACCAAGGAAAGAGTGCAAGAGATGATCGACCGGTGGGAAGCGGTGAAAGCTAGAAGAAATCAAGCGGCTGAATCATCCAACGTCTAGCCTATTTTTTCTTCTGACCAAACTTTATTTTCTTTCCAAAACCGGTAATTTTGTTGTACTACCGGTTTTGGTCATCAATCAATGAATCAGATTTCTTTCCTCCTTTAAGATAAAACTTAAAAATCATTAATGATCAAATATTCAATGTGCCGTATCAAAAATCAAAAATCAAAAATCAAATCTCTTGGAAACAGAAACCATCATTCTCAATAAGCATGCCTGACTTGATTAGACAAGACATGCTTGTATTCTCTTGGAAAAATCACAAAGTCATTAATGACTAGACATAAACGGCTAGATTTTTCAAATATTCCCATTAAATGCTCTCAACCATTCCAAACTATAAAAGGAGACTCACTCTTTCACTTTCAAAACACGCCTCCAGCATTTCTTCTTTCTAAAAGCTTGAAAGTTAAGAAAAACCCCTCCAACACTCTCTTCATCGTCATGTCTACAGAACTCAGAAATACCCTTATCATCGACTTTGAAGATATCAAAGATAGCGCATACTATGATTGCATCTTTCAGCATATCATAGACTCTAGGCTGCAAGGCTTCCTTAAAGGTTCAGACACCATCCTCGTGGAGGAGGTGTGTGAATTTTTCAACAATGGTCATATTTTAGATGATGGCAGCATCCGCACCATCGTCGACGGCCAATTCTTCCAGTTTACCGAGGAGGAATTCGCCAACTTCTTTCACCTTCCGACCGAAGGTTTTTCTGACTTCCCAACGCCGTACCTACCGGCTAAGAAAGACTTCTTCAAGATTTTCTCTTCTTCCTACACACCGATCAAGGACTTTGGGAAGAAAGAAACTCTCGCTCCTCACTACCAACTCTTTCATGATTTGGTCCAAAGGTCTATCATAGGCCGAATGCCGAACCAGAACTACAGCCGGGAAGCATTCGACATTATGATAGCCATCATTCGCAACTCCTCCATCAACTGGGCCACCTACCTCTACAACAAACTGAAGCAGCTCATGACCGCTGCAAGAGGAAGGACCAGTTACGCTCCTCAAATCACCCGGTTCCTGATGTCCAAGCGTCGCAACCTTGGAACCGGTGTTCCGGTTGGACCATCCAACACCATCTCCATACTCATGATACACAAGTGGTTAACAAGAATTAAGGAACGGTTTCCTCAAAACACCATGGAAAAGTGGTATGAAAGGAGGATGGAAGGAGGATGGTTCACAGAAGACTAAATTCTTTTTCTTTTTATTCTCCGGTTTTTGGTCATTTTGCTGTACGACCAAAACCGCTCAATGTTCAATGTTCTTATTAATGAAATATTTAATCTTCAAAGTCTCCGGTCTTTATTCATATCCTTCCTTCCGGTTTTCCAAACTTATAACTTAAAGTTAACTTAAAAACTTCCGGTTAACAAGACTTCAAGTGAAACCGGAACTTCGAGCAAAAGTAAAAAATTTGAAAATCTTAACCGCCCACGGTTTTACCTCCCAAAATTTACCGCCCACTGAATCTCCGCTTTTACCGCCGAAAGTTACGGCAGTAACTTTTGGAGGGAAAGTTGGCGCCAAAAAGCATCAATCGACGGTTCATCTTCAAACCGCTCGGAACCATCATGGATCTTCATCATTCTTCATATCTTCTTCTCAAAATCATCATGGATCTAAGAAAAGCTCCATTCCAATGGATGTTACAAGTGGATTTCGCAGATATTGACGAACATGCCGATGATAAAAACAAGGCTGTTCTTCAACTTCTAAGAGATTCTGGGCTGGAAAAGTTTCTGTCTGGTCCGTTCATCATTTATCCGGCGGCGGTGACGGAGTTCCTGGCGACGGCGACACTGTCGAAGAGGAAGGTCTCAGCCACTGTCAACGGGAAGGCCATTCTAATAACCGAGGAGCTTTTTGCTGAAGTTCTCGGTCTGCCCAACACAGGTCTGGACCTGAAGATTGATCTAACCGATGCAGAATCAAATGCTGCCCGGTTGGTGGTTTCGTTCTCAGGTCAAGATCTGGTGATCCACTCCAGCCGGAGGAACAAGCTAAAACCGGAATACAGATGGCTGTTGACTGTCATTGCTCGCTCAATCCAAGGAAGAGGAGGTAATTTTGACAACCTGACTAAACTCAAACTCAGAATGTTGTTGGCCATTGTCCGCGGTGACAAGGTGGATTGGGGATACGTCATTTACGAAGAATTTTGTCAGATGGTGATAAAGAAAGATGGCCGGGTGCATGCCTTTGCAATGCAGATCGTCAAAATCCTTGAGTTCCTTAATGTGGAACTGGGTGAAGGTAAACCGCTCCCAATCTCCACTATTCTTGACTCAGAGTCGATGATCGAAAAACCGGAGAAGACGATCAAACCCAAGTCCTCAAGAACAAAGTCGTCCAAAGGAGCCAGTTCCTCGGTTCCGGCTGAAGAAGAAACCAGACAGAAGAAACCGGCAAGAAAGGCGGTTGAAACCGAAGCCCCACAAGAACCAAGAAGGAGGAAGAAGGTGGCTGCTAGAAAAAGCTCCAACAAACCGGCGGACTCCGAGAAAACGCTTTCCTCGGATAATCCACCAGAAAGAACCGCAGACGTCTTTCAACCGATTCCCATCAACACCGTCGTTCCCACCCCCGTTCCATCTCATTCTCCAAGGCAAACCGAATCCTCGGGGAGCCAAGAAAACAAGTCAGTTTCCAAGGAGGAAGCAGAGGTAAGCATTCACTCTGAAACCTCCAAGTCACCAAGTAAACGAGTTGAAGAGGTATTAGTCGACGTAGGCTTAAATACCTCTGAAGCAATTGAGAACGTAGTTCAAGACATTGCAAAGGAAACCGAAGAGGACGACGTGTCAAGTCGTCGCAAGCCAGTTGATCAGTTTGAGATACCTGATCAGAGTGAAGCACAACCGGTCGAAGAAACGGCCAAAACAGCAGATCTTACTCCTCCGGCTCAGGAGGGTAACCTTGAAGAACAGGAACCATCCGGTTCCAAAGGAAGCAAGTCAGCTCCAGAAAACCGATCGGCTCAAGATGGGCCATCCGTTTCAGCCACAATACCTGAAGGTTCTGTTCAGGTCAACAAAGGCAAAGGAGTTCTTACTGAAGATTCAACTGCAACATGAAAAGGTACGCTGCAAACCGGTCCTCAACTAGAAGCCTTAACCGGGGATGAAGTAACCTTTACCGCAGAAGAAGAAGATGAAGTCTTCGAGAAACTTATCAGGGACATGAACAAGGGTGCCAGTGAAACGATAGCTCCATATATCCTGTGGGTGAAGCTCCGATGTGAAACAAAAATATCCGACATGGCTCCAGGTTTGAATGGCAACAAATATTGGGACAAGCTCATCAGGATGGAAGAGAGGGCCCTTTAGTTAGCTAACACCAACCTTATTCAACCTACTTTTAGCAAAACTGCAGTAATCCTTGAAAACGCCCGGTTGCAGGCCGTGGAGAATGCCTTTCAAGAAACTACAGGAAAGTCACTAACTCCGATTGAAATGAGAATGGCTGAACGGTTTCTCGCGGTGCGAGAACAGCTCGTCCAAAATCTCGGTGGCTTTGATATGCAGTGGAGGAAAAATTGCCAACGCCAACTCAATAATGCCGACCTATATCAAAGTAAGCCATTCTATATGGGCGGTGAGACATTCGGAACAACTGAAAACCTGGAACCAGAATCCTCTCAAACGGTTAAGGCTCCTGAAATCGATCAAGTGAAGCAAGCGGTAATTGAGAAAATTGATTCATGCCTTGGAAGCTATAAAACCGCAACCGATGAGAGAATTGCAACGACTGAAACTAACTTGTCCAACACTATAAAGTCCATGATAGATACGGCCATGCAGACCTCAATCAAATCTTTGATCGCCGAGTCCGTCCAAACCGCAACCGCTCCATTGTTAGACATGCTGTAGGCAATGGCCATCCAAATCGGGGAGATGTCCAAGGTTCAAGTCAGCACAACTCAAACGCAAATCGAAACGGATGCTGAAACCGCAAAGAAGTTGCAAGAGGAAGAGATAGAAAGGGAACGGTTACAGAAGGATATTGAAGACAAAGACTACGCGCTTGCCCAACAATGCAACGAGGAAGAACAGGCCAACATCCAGAAACTCCAACCGGTTCAATCGTCTCACTCAATGGATACAAGGAATAAGAAGAAACGAAGTGCAGTTAAGAACGTGATGAAGCGGGCAGAACAAAGAGTAGTTGTACCAGTCGTGGTAAACGCACAACCGCTTGATGAAGAAGAAGAAGATGCTGAGGAACTTCACCAACGAAAGAGAAGGACAATCGAAGGCTCAACCGCAATTCCAAGCTTCAGACAAATTATCACTTCGCCACCTCCTCCACCAAAACCGGTCTGTACCAATTTTGGATTCAAGAAAAAGGGTACCGGTCACTCAAGTGTATGGGCCGGAATGCTGATTGACGCTGCAAGACGCGATAGGGAGTGGAATGCAAGAGAAGAAGAAAGAAGACAGCGTGAAAAAGAACTGGAAAAAGAGCTACACAAGGGGGGATAATCCAAGCCTTAATCTGTTTTTATTTCCTTCAAAACAATTATGTTTAATTATGATTCGGAACTCGGTTATTTTCTCAGTTTCCACATAAATTTTTGGAAAATCAAACACATGCCTTTGAAACATATTCTTCCAACAGAAAATAATTAAAATGCTAAACAAGTTTTTCAAAACCGGCCACCCATTACGAGTTTTGAATATTTATTCTAAATAATCAAAAAGGGAGAAATTGATAGAAAAATTAAGTAGATTAATTTTTCTAAACGGCCAGTAAACAAAGTTTTTCAAAACCGGCCACCCATTATGAGTTTTGAATATTTATTCTAAATAATCAAAAAGGGAGAAATTGATAGAAAAATTAAGTAGATTAATTTTTCTAAACGGCCAGTAAACAAAGTTTTTCAAAACCGGCCACCCATTACGAGTTTTGAATATTTATTCTAAATAATCAAAAAGGGAGAAATTGATAGAAAAATTAAGTAGATTAATTTTAAACCAGCCACACATTACGATTTTTGAATATTTATTCTAAATAATCAAAAAGGGAGAAATTGATAGAAAAATTAAGTAAGTTAATTTTTGGAACCGGCCAGACGAACTAAACAATTGTTAACCTTCATGTGCAGGTACAGATCAAAACCGTATGAACCGGTTGGGGTATCAAAACCGGTTGCTGCTATACTTCAAAGAAACCAGTTTCAAGTGATCAAGTTAAAGATCAGAGGAACCGGTTTTCACTTTCTCAAGCGACCGGTTAGCCAAGACAAAAACTTACACACTAGCCGGATCATACAGCACAAGACACAAAAACCGGAAAATTCAAACTTCAAGAGTGACGTACTATGACGAAAGAAACGTGTCTTGAAAGAATAAAAGAAGATCGGATCCGATCGGAAGCATGCGAGGAAAGCAATGATGCTTTATTGATCCGAAGTTGACAACCTGAGGTGGATGACCAGCACGTGTCCAAATCTGAAAACCGGCTACGTCATCCTTTGCTCAGAGCTGCCTGCATGACTGCCAGGTGTTGAGGAAAGTGAAGCGTGCAAGCAACCTCTCTGCACCAGGCGTGATAATAATCAACCAATCCAGAGGAGAGAGAAGAAAGTAACCGTTGGCTACTTTCAGCTATAAAAGGAAGATCAAACGTCTTCATTTAATGTAGCAGCAGTTGTGAGAAGTTAGCAAGTTGTAAAAGTTACGAAAAGCATTAAAGTTCTAGAGAGATAAACTGTCATATTCCAAAACCGGTGTGTCTAAAACCGGAAGCTTTTCATTGTGTTGTGTTGAGTTGTTGTATTACATCAAAGTGTGAGTTTGGTGTAACCGGAGAGTAGCGAAGTTGGGCTCGACCGGAGGTACTGTTGTTAACTATAAAAGTTAGTGGAGATCCTTATCATAACCTGAGAAGAAGGGGTGACGTAGGAGGGTTTGCTCCGAACATCCATAAACAAATCCTTGTCTCGTGTTCTTTCTTTTGCTTTTATTATTTAGCCTAACCTCAAACTAATCATACTCCTAAAACCGGTCACTCACATCCATAGAACCGACTCCTTCTAAAACATCATCTAAAGTCGCATTCGTTGCTTCAACCTGAAACATACATTTCCGCCCTTGAACCCGGTTCAAGAGTCTGTGACAGTTTGTGCAGTGCTGAAAACGGTTATAGTCTCTAACAGGACTATCACCAAAGAGTGTTGTGTGTTGTAAGCGGCCACCCTTCCCAAAACCGGAAACACCCCGGTCCTCCAAGGGCGTCCCCGATCCTAACAGAATGTGTGTAATGTTTCATATGGATTGTGTAATATTTTAAGGATATTAAATGTGTTAAATTAATGTTGTTCAAGGTTATTAGAAAGTGAGAAATCAATTAATTTAAGAAATAATGAAGTGGTAATACTCGAAGTTAATGGTATAACTTTCGAAAATAACTATCAAAATCGAGAGATATACACAAATCTCTCAATTTTATCTATTTAAAATTTATCTAAAACCGAGAGATATATACAAATCTCTCGGTTTTATCTATTTAAAATTTATCTAAAACCCAGAGATATAGACAAATGTCTCAGTTTTATCTATCTAAAATTTATCTAAAACCGAGAGATTTAGATAAATCTCTCGGAATCTAAAGTGATCAAAACCGAGAGATGTGTATAAATCTATCGGAATTAAGGAAATGATCAAAAACTAATAGTTATATGAAAACTCTCTGAATTAATCAAATGATCAAAACCGAAAGTTTTCATATAACTTTCGGTAATGACCTTTTTAAATTAAAAAAAACATTCTTCTTCTCTTCTTCTTTCCGCCCGATTTTTTCCCTTTCTCTCTCCACGCTTCCTTCCGCCCGCGCCGCATCCTGCATCTGAAGTGGCCGCCCATCCGAAGATGCCACCCATCTGAAGACGCCGCCGCCAAGACCCTTCTTGAAGAACTACGACCGAATTGAAGACGTCGCTCCCCTGCAGTCGTTTGAGCCATGTCGCCGCGCCCCGCTTGAATATCTGTCGCCGCCACCTCTTGAAGAACTGCCCTGTCGTCGCGCCTCCGCCTACAACCTGCATTTATGGTTATATTAATTATTTAATTAAATTTTGGTTAGATGTTACGTATTCATGTTAGATTTTTTTGAATAATGTTATATTAGGTTTATTATTGTTTTAATTAGATATATGTTTAAGTTGATTTTTGGTTAGATAATGTTAGATTAGATTTATTATTGTTTTGTTTAGGTATATGTTTAGGTTGATTTTTGGTTGGATAATGTTAAATTAGATTTATTATTGTTTTTATTATGTACATGTTTAGGTTGATTTTTTGGTTGGATAATATTATATTAGGTTTATTATTGTTTGATTATGTATATGTTTAGGTTGATTTTGTTGGATAATGATAGATTATGGTTATTATTGTTTGATTAGGTATATGTTTAGGTTGATTTTGTTGGATAATGTTAGATTATATTTATTATTGTTTGATTAGGTATATGTTTATGTTGATTTTGTTGGATTCATGTTAGATTTTGTTTATTATTGTTTGATTAGGTATATGTTTATGTTGATTTTGTTGGATTCATGTTAGATTAATGTATATTTGGTGTGATTGATGTTTGATTAATGTTAAAAAGTGGTTTATATTGAGTTTGATTTATGTTATATTTTGATTAGATTTATGTATATTTGGTTATATTTATGGATATTAGATTTTGATTAGGTTATATTTGGTAGAGTAAGTAAGATAAATATAAGCCTAATTAATTTAAATAAATAACAATGCGGGTTGTTTTCCATCTTATTAGAAACAAGGAGGTACCCGATAAAACTTGGATGACCTTACGTCGAGATCATCTAGATTACGAAGAAGGTGTTGACAAATTCCTTGAGTTTGCAATTAGGAGTACAAGACGAAAAATAGTGAAATGTCCTTGCATGAAATGCTTGAACACGACGTGTACTTCCATAGACGATGTGTAGACTCACCTCATCATTTATGGAATAAATCTTCATTATGAATTCTGGTATTTTTATGGAGAAAAGAGATTTACTGCTAACGTGATTAATGATGATGATGCCGATGTTTTGGATGATGATGATGGTCAATCGATGTATGAGAAGATAAACGCATGTAAGAAAATTGTATGTTATTTTGGAAGGACGACAAAAATGTAGAGTATTGCAGAGTTTGTATTTCAAAAAAAGCAAAATGGGAAATTCATTCCAACTAAGGTGTTAAGATATTTCCTTCTAATACCAAGACTTCAAAGACTATATATGTCCTCAAAACTGCTCCAATTATGAGATGGCATAAGAAAGGAAGAGTTGATAGTCATATGTTGAGACATCCGACTGATTCATTAACTTCGAAAATGTTTGATGAAAATTATAAAGATTTCGCATCGGACTCTTGAAATGTGAGACTGAGTTTATCAAGCGATGGGTTTCAACCATTTGCTAATGAAAAAAAGTCATCCAGTGTATGATCGGTTATTCTCGTTCCTTATAATGTGTCACCCATTACTTGAATGGATTCTAGCAATTTCATTCTATCTATGTTAATTGCAGGTCCAAAGAGTTCAGGAGATGCAATTGACATATTTCTCTAGCCATTGATCGACGATTGACTGAACTGTGGCAAACTGGTGTGAGAACGTTTAATGCACACACCTCGCAATACTTTAACATGCAAGCGACATTGCTATGGATCATTAACGACTTTCCCGCGTACGCGAATTTGTCAGGCTAGAGTACGAAAGGTAAATTCTCTTGTCTTTGTTGTAAGAACAACACAATATCTCTTCGATTAGTTAATGGTTCCAAACAATGTTACTTGGGTCACAAATGCTTCTTTCCACCAAATCACAAATACATAAGGCATAAAGAGTCGTTTGATGGTCGAATAGATTACAAAGAGCCCTCTAAATTGTTAACGGGGAAAGAAAGTTACGAGCAAGCACAGGCCTAGAAGACACAATTCCTACTACGGATTATAACAAGAAAACCAAGATATATCATGAAATGCGGGGAGACAATTGGAACAAATTTAGAATTTTCTTCCGTTTGCCTTATTTGGATGTGATGCATATTGAGAAAAATATTTGTGATAGCGTGTTAGGAACAATAATGAATGTGACAGAGAAGAATAAGGATGGTCCTAAAGCCCGTAAAGACTTACAGCTCTTAGGCATAAAATAATGGTTACATCCTATAAATGATGAAGAAGTGGTTCATTATCCAGAAGCGCCTTTCACTTTGAACTCTGATCATAAAAAAACGTCTTTATAAATTCTTAAAAGATCTTAAATTGCCTGATAGTTTTTACTCAAATATCAGAGGTTGTGTAAATTTGGAAGAAAAAAAGATTACGGGATTAAAGAGTCATGATTGTCACATTTTATTGGAATATCTTATTCCTTTAGCAACCCGTGGATTACTTCCAAATAATGTGTATGATGCTATAGTAAATTTGTCTCGGTTCTTTCAGTTGTTGTGCTTCAAAGAGTTCATTGCAGCAGACCTCGAACAATTATACATGGATATTATATTGACATTTTGCAAATTTGAAATGATTTTTCTACCGTCAATCTTTGACATCTTGATGCATCTCCCAGTTCACTTGTCATTTGAGGCTTTGCTTGAGGGACCTGTCCAGTATCGATGGATGTATCCGTTTGAACATTACTTGAGTACAATAAAAAGATATTTGCAGAATAAAAACCACCCCGAAGCCTCAATAAGCAAGAGCTATCTTGTAAATGAGAGTATTAGTTTATGTGTCAAGTATATGGATGAAGAAGACCAAGAAGAACATGAACAAACTGAAATCTCGGGCATTTCAATATTTTCATCGTAGGAAGATCTATCCAATGGAAAAATATACAACTTGGATTATAGCGATTGAGTGACAGTTCATTTATACATTTTGAAAAAATTTCCCGAAGCAGAACCTTTTTACATATAAGATTCAAAATTTTATTGTTATAGTACGTCTTATTAATTAACATTAAAGAGTATGTTATTTAATATTCGATATATTTATAGTGATTATATCTAGTATTGTAATAACAATGAGTCTCGTGGAGAAACGTATGCCACCTATTTCAAGCATAGAGTGAGTGAATTCAAAACCATATCTAATAACATTATATTTATTTTAACGACTAAATTTCGGGAATATATATAAGTCGCACAATTAGCAGAAAATAACGACATATCAAGAGACCTCAAGATCTTATGCGAAGATCCAAGTATGTACTCGTGTATGTATGTTTGGTGTAAAATAAACGGATACAGATTTTGTATAGAAAATACGACGAATGTTTGACCACTCAAAATAGTGGAGTGGTTGTTGAAGGGTACAATGGGTCAAATACTATGTCATACTATGAAGTTTTAACATATATATCTATGTACAATACTTTTCTCACAAACGAGTTCTCTTATTCAAGTGTAAGTGGTTTGATACACACTCGGTGGAACTAGGTGTGAAAGTGGATAAATATGTCTTCGTAAGTATAAATGTAAACTGAATTTTGAAAACATAAGGTTAGGACCCGTATATATTGGTTAGTCAAGAAAAACAAGTATTCTACGTCCCTGATATGTCAGAACGACCCAGTTGGATGATTGTGACAAAAATAAATCCGCGGTTTACGAAAATATAATTCAGATTAATTAGGTAGATTTTATGTTTTTACTTTATATTCATTCTTATTACTACTTTATTTCAATTATTCTCCAATTTATTAATGGTATGCATTAAGGATGTTTGAAGGTCCGAAAACTATTCGGAAGAGTATGAGGAAAACACCTAGAAAACTGTCTAGGCCTTTCCAAAACCTACTTGCACTAACAGATCTCCTAAGGATCCGAGGAGAGTCTTCTTGAGATTCACCATTAGCCGTGGACCCGTTAGCTACTTCTTCCCCAGAACATGTACATGACGAGGATAATTATGAGGTTGAAGAGTTTATTGAGAGTACGGTTGTATCAACGGGGGATGACGAGGAGGACCACGAGGAGACTCACGAGGAGGATCATGAACACCATTCCACTCCCGACCTATCATCGATAGGTAACATGTTTACACTTAGTTATTGTATGTATTGATTTACATCTAATTAAGAATTTGATAATTTTGAAGAATCTTCCGCCCGCAAGTGACGGGGGAAGAACAAGAATGGCGCGCTATCTTGGAGGCCAACGGAGATAAAGATTTCTCTGACTTTTAGAGAGGTAGATGGGAGTCCCGACGGTGCCGACGATTGAAGAAAAATGTGGTCTAGACATTTGGGGTCGGTTGTGTAGGACACCTCAACCGTCTCACACCGTCTCCTGAAGTGGAAGACATTAAGTGCTGACCTATTGGATTCACTTTGGCTATCTATGACGGTAATAATTACTTAATTATACGTTCATCATTCAATACTTTTTTTATATCATTTGAATGATTTATTTTTCAGGATCCGTTCAAGTGTACTAATGGTTCTATTGATCAATATCGAGCAACCGGATTCGCACACGCCAAACAAATATGGGATAGGTGGCGCTTGGATTTGAATAGGGATTATATCCGCATTCATCAAGGAGACGAGGCGGCGGTACTGCCCAATCCCCACGAGACTACGATCGAGATGATTGGGAGTTTGTGTGTTGGGACCATTACTTCACGGATAAATTTAAGGTACGGTTCTATAATTCAAATAAAAACAGATATTAATTATTCTAACTTCATTTTTATTTCAAATACAGCAAAACAGGCGTACCAATGTTGTTAACAGGAATAAGCTGAAATTCCAACATCATACTAGAAGTAGACCGTTTGCTCAAGTGGAGGAAGAGTTCGTATGTACATTATTCATTATTTTTAATAACTTAATATAAAGAATGTTATTAATTTTATAAATCATTTATTTCAATAGACGCTTGAAATAAGACGGACCCCTCCGTTGAAGTATTCAAAAAGACCCGTACCCTAAAATCTTCAAAAGAAAACCCAACCCCCGTCCCGGATGAAAGAGCGCAAGAGAAAATTGTAAGTTAATTGAATTTAAATAAATTACATAAATCTAGTGTATTATTATAATGAAAATTTATTTCAAATGTGCAGGCAAAGATAGAGGAGGTAAGAAGCAATGAACCGGATATATCTGACTTCGACTTGACGGAGAGAGTGTTCGGACGCCAAAAGAATGGGGGTATAGTGATCGGTATGGGATCAGGCATCCGACCCACACACTTTCGAGAGGATCGTCGAAGTGACAACAATTCACAACGATTCACTGATCGGTTGTTTAAGGAGAATCAAAGATTGGCGATGAAAGTGGAGGAATTGGAAAAGAGGGATGGAGAAAGAACTCGAACGATTAATGAAATGCAAGAGTAAAAGCTAGAAATGAGGACAAGAATGAAGAACTTTGAAATGTTTATTAGTCAATATCAACCACCACCCCCTCCGCCACCAACGAATTTTAGTACGTTTTGTTTGGTTGTTTCGACTGATAACAGGTTTATGAATGAATGAGTACGTTTTAATTCGAATGATAACAATTTGTTTGGATGATTGGTTTGGCTTAGATTTTGGAATGATAATGGTCATTTAGTTATTGAATGTTATTTGTATATATATTTGTTTGGATGAACAGGCTTTGGTTAAGCACAAAACAATCGACCTATTTTGTACATTTTATAGGGAAAAACCGAAAGTTAAATAGAAAGCTTTCGGTTTTTCTCGAAATGGAAAAATCGAGAGTTTTCCATATACCTCTCGGATTTATTTGAAAAGGAAAAACCAAGAGTTAAATGGAAAGCTTTTGTTTTTTCTTGAAAGGGAAAAACCAAAAGTTTTTCACATATCTCTTGGGTTTATTTGAAAAGGAAAAACCGAGAGGTATATGGAAAACTTTTGGTTTTTCTTGAAAGGGAAAAACCGAAAGTTTTTCATATACCTCTCGGTTTTATTTGAAAAGAAAAACTGAGAATTGTATAAAAGTCTTTCGATTTTTCTTTAAAAGAAAAACCGAGAGTTAATTGGAAAACTTTCGTTTTTTCTTGAAAGGGAAAACCTGAGAGATTTTCATATACCTCTTGGGTTTTTTGAAAAGTAAAAACCGAAAGTTAATTGGAAACTCTCGGTATTTCTCATTCAAGAAAAATCGAAAACTTTCCATTTAACTCTCGTTTTTTTTCTCAAGTAACTAAACCGAAAAATCTACGATATCTCTTGGTAAACACCCAATTATATTTACTGAAAGTCTCAATACCGACAAATGGCGAGAGTTACTCAAACCTTCGGTATTAGGTCATTACCGAGAGATATAAGGTCATTAACAAGAGTTTTTACTCTCGATTTTGACCCCTTTTTCACTAATGATCACATTCTCTCCTCAAACACATATAATGTTTTTAAATTTACACATATATATATATATAACAATATATTACTTTAACCATATCACTTGTGATTGTTAATTTTTATTTTTAATTATATTATATATATATATATATATTGTAAGCAACTTTTGACAAGCATGTTTATCAGTATATTAATCCGCAAATTAAATTGTAAAACAAAATATAAATTATATTTAATTTTTTCACATGTAAAACTAGTTTATTTATTATATATAATCTTAAATGGTAAAATAAATAATAAATTTTGCCAACTCTATTGTCGTGTAGTTAACTTTTTAATTATCGTCATATTTTATTTTATTTTATACTAATAACTTGACTTTTACTTATTTATTTTAATTTTAAAATTAAAAAATGATCCAATTTAACCACTCTAAATTTATACCCACGTATATACAATCGTCACCCTAGTTTAAATTTTTATAATATTGTAAATAATAAATTATATTTATTTATAATTTATTGTTTATTATTTATTTATTCACTTTTTTTTGTCTTAGGTAGTTTTGTATTGAATTGAATATATATATATATATATAATTTAGTTGAGTTGCTATCATTTATCCCGTACATTTGCACGAGTAATAATATAAAAAACCGTGAAAAAATATTACGGTAAAAATATTTATGGGCGGGTCAAATCACAATCCGACCTAAGTATTCATTTACTCTCACATATATATCAAAATTAACCACAACTCTCGACCCAACAATACAGACACTTTAAAAATTAAGCATCATTATATATATTTAGATTAGTTAGTTAAAAAGTTGAACTTATATTGTTAAAATGTCTTTATCAAATTTTGTGTTGAATTTAAAATATAAAGTGTTATTAGCCTAGTTGATTAAAAGGTTATACTTATTTTGTTAGGTTGCAAGTTTGAACCTCAACTATAGCATTTTTAATTTTATTTTTAACCGTTTTAAGTTCAAGGGCGGGTCAACACACAATCCGACCCAAATATACATTTACTTTCACATATATATCCAAATTAACCACAGCTCTCGACCCGACAATCCGAACACTTAAAAAATTAAGCATCTTTATATATATATATATATTAGTTAATTAAAATGTTAAACTTATATTGTTAAAATATCTTCATCAAATTTTGTATTGAATTTAAAACCTAAAGTGTTATTAGCCTAGTTGGTTAAAAGGATGTACTCATTTTGTTAGGTTGCAAGTTTGACTAACGTTATTTTAATGATGTATTAGTAAAACTTTGATTAAGAATGAAACTAAGTCATATAATTGTTTTTGTGCAGGTGCATTAAAACTATGCTAAATTAGACATGGATTGAAATAGGTTAATTAGACATGTTGCGAGTTAGACGTGAAGTCTAACATATACGTAGTTAGAAGTGCAGTCTAACAGATATGTAGTTAGATGTGCAGTCAAACAGAAGTAGTTAAACGTGTAGTCTAACAGATACGTAGTTAGACGTGGAGTCTAACAGATACGTAGTTAGACGTGGAGTCTAACAAATATGTATTTAGACGTGAACCGTGCAGTTTAACAGATATGTAGTTAGACGTACAGTCTAACTGATACGTAGTTAGACGTGTAGTCTAAGTAATACGTAGTTAGACGTGCAATCTAACAGATACGTAGTTAGACGTGCAATCTAACAGATACGTAGTTAGACGTGCAATCTAACAGATACGTAGTTAGAAGTGCAGTCTAACGGATACATAGTTAGACGTGTAATCTACCAAATAAAATTTAGACGTGCAGTCTAACAGATACGTAGTTAGACGTGGATTCTAACAGATACGTAGTTAGACGTGAAGTTTAATAGATATGTAGTTAGACGTGAGACGTGCAATCTAACATATATGTAGTTAGACGTGTAGTCTAACAGATACGTAGTTAGACGTGATACGTAGTTAGACGTGTAGTCTAACAAATACTTAGTTAGACATGCAGTCTAACAGATACGTAGTTAGACGTGCAATCTAATAGATACGTAGTTAGACGTACAGTCTCACAGATACGTAGTTAGACGTGTAGTCCAACAGATACGTAGTTAGACGTACAGTCTAACAGATATGTATTTAGACGTGCAGTCTAACAGATACGTAGTTAGATGTATAGTCCAACAGATACGTAGTTAGACGTGTAGTCCAACAGATACGTAGTTAGACGTGCAGTCTAACAGATACATAATTAGACGTGCAGTCTAACAAATACATAGTTAGACGTGCATTCTTACAGATACGTAGTTAGACGTGTAGTCTAACAGATACATAATTAGGCGTGCAGTCTAACAGATACGTAGTTATACGTGTAGTATAACAGATACATAGTTAGACGTGTAGTCTAACAGATACATAATTAGGCTTGCAATCTAACAGATACATAGTTAGACGTGCAGTCTAACAGATACGTAGTTAGACGTGCAGTTTAACAGATACATAGTTAGACGTGCAGCCTAACTCCATTAGACTTGATCGTAAATGGATCACTCTATTAGGCGTTGACGTCTAAATCTTTTAGACTTGGTGGTCTAATGGAGCACGTCTAATGTCTCGTTTCAGTAGTTGTTTGAAATTAGCATACGTCTACCTACGATCAACTAATTGTACGCTACTCTTGCTCCACTCATCCGTACAGTCCGGTACGCAACCTATTTGTATCAAATGAATGAACGCCACGTACGTGAATATTACTCCCACTACTTGTGTAGTAAAGGACAATTCTAAAAGAATATCCGGTGCACTACCAGTTCGGTACGACCACGGTTCATGTGCATAGAGCTTGATGTACTCTTGTAACATGGAGGCTTTCCAATGAGCGCTGGCCACGTGTCCATCTAGAAGATTCGAACGTTTGTGTTCTAACTCTATATATTAATCCTCAAGGACAACACTCGATGTACCGGTCTCACCAGCCTTACTTGTTATCAATCTTATACTCTAGCACTTATTGATTTGTATATCATCTTCAAGTTCAAGAGAGAGAATCGAAATCTGTCTAGATGTGAAATATTCCTAATCATATATTAAGTTGAACATAGTGTGTTTTGTTCAACAAAGTGTTAGCTATCTAGTAAACTGTATTTGATTCAAAGAAGTATAGTGAAATCCTCCCGGTTGTTGGAAAAAGGGGTGACATAGGAGAGTTTGCTCCGAACATCCATAAACAACTTACTGTGTCATTTACATTATGTCTTTCCTTCTCTCATTGGTTCGAAGCTTCGAACCTAAGCAAACAATTCCGCACTTAAATCGCTTCAAGAGTTTGAAAAAGTTTGTGAATAATAGAAAGTGATATTAATCCTTAACAGGATTTTTATCAAACCGTTTTCTAGAAGTTGTCATCAATAGTTAGACCCTCGTCTCTATTGATTACACCATTCCTATAACATTATATATATATATATAGATTAGTTAGTTTAAAAGTTGAACTTATATTGTTAAAATGTCCCGTGTTCATCATATATGGTGTTGAATTTAAAATATAAAGTGTTATTAGCCTAGTTGATTAAAGGGTTGTACTTGTTTTGTTAAGTTGCAAGTTTGAACCTTACCTATAACATTTTTAATTATATTTTTAACCGTTTTAAGTTTATGGGCGGGTCAACCCACAATTCGACCCAAGTATCCATTTACTCTCACATATATATCTAAATTAACCACAACTCTCGACCCGACAATCTGAACACTTTAAAAATTAAGCATCATTATATATATATATATATATATGTGAATGTCACAAATTCTTTTAATTTTATTATATATATAACGTGTGATCAAGTAAGACAAAGTATTTTATTATTTTATAAATATATATTTATAGTATTATAAATTATCATAGTGTAGTTCTTTAGATAATTATACTGTGACCATTAAATTATAGGATAAACTTTATATATTTTTCTAAATGTTTTTAAAACCTAGTGTGTCGATTTATTAATCCAACTTGTTTTCTCTCAAGTAAATCACCATAACAGAAACTCTCTTCTCATTATATACTGCTTCTTAGGAACCATATGTGCATCGTTTTTCCCCTTAGCAATAAACACTGCTTCAGATAAAAAACAATGTTTCGTACCAACAATGTTCAAAGTGTACCACAATAATTTCATTGTTGTTGTAGGATATTAGGACGTTTTCTTAATTGTTGTTGTCGAATACTAACACGACGATTTCATTGTTGTTGTTTCGTGCAATTTTCGCGAGAAACTTGTTTCTAGACAAAGTTCTTGAAATAGGCTTACAAATTGTTAATTGTCTTGAGAGAGAAAGTAGAAAGTCGAGTTGTGAAAAGAACGAGAAAACATTATTTTTATAATTTTGTATTTTTATTTTTCATTTATTAAGAAATATACTATAATATTAATGCTCTAAATGAAGCGCTCTTTCCATGTCTCTTATTAACACTTTAGGTGAAGCATGCTCTCAAGTTATGTCTCTTATTAACGCTTGAGATGAAGCGCATGCTGTTGTTTTACTCTCTTTAAAAGTTTTGAAATACTTGCTAACGGAAAAATAAATACAAATTTCATATTGTAGACCACTGATCGAGAAGGTTAAGAACATAATTACAGGCTGGGCAGCAAGAAAACTCATATATGCGGGTATGATTGAACTAATAAAAAGTGTTGTTATGGGAGTTATTGGTTATTGGTCACAACAACTCGTACTCCCGAAAAAAGTGATGAAAGAACTCAACACACTGATAAAGAACTTCATATGGGGCAGAAACGGGAGAGGCAAAAAAAAGAGTAAAGTTGACCGCATTATATAAATCAAATGAGGAAGGTGTGAGTTTAAGCGTTGATTTTCAGAAAATTGAAAGTTATAGGCCTTTATTGCTTTTTTATACAATTAGGGCTTATTTAATTATTAATGAGATTTGGCCTATATGTATAAGTAATTTAGGGTTCTAGGTTAATTACTCATTTATAATGGTTGTTTGTAAAGGTTAATATAGAACACTTGAGAATTTTAAAACTTTTTCCTCTTCAACAAAACTTATTGTCTTACCTAGTTTTCCAGCGTTTTCTTTCTTCGTAATCGTTCTACAAAGATCCAATAGTCAAAGTCCACATTTGGTATCAAAGCTAGATTGAAGAACATGTCCTCAACAAGATTAACCAGAGATGCAACGATAATAAAGATTGGAATAGAAGGAAATGTGACGGTCTCCTATATGTTACTCACGAAGAGTAACTACTCGGTTTGGACATTACAGATGCGGGTAAACTTACAAGCACAAGGAGTGTGGGAAACCGTGTTGATTGACGAGGTCGACGAACGGAAGGATAGAATGGTGGATGAGAAGGATTCCGCCAAGCTACCGTGGGAGACGCTAAAGACAATGCATGTGGAGTGGAGATAGTCAAGGAGGCAAAAGTGCAAACCTTAAAGACACAATTCGAGGCGATGTGCATGAAGAATGGGGAATCGGTGAATGATTTCTCCATGAAATTGACATCCATTATGACTGGTATTCGCTCGTTGGGAGAGAGGGTGGAGGATTTCTTTCTCCTCAAGAAGTTCCTTAGAGCCTTACCACAAACATACATGCATATCGTTACAACAATCGAGCAATTTAGTGAACTCAAGAATATGAACGTCGAGGAGATCGTCGATCGTCTCAAAGTCCACGAAGAGAGACTTTGCGGTTATGAAGACCAAGAGGAGGAGCACCTATTGCTCATGCATGATAAATGGATGTTACGAACGAAGAAAAATGGATAAGCAAATTTTTCTTCTAGATCGTTAAGTCACAGAGGCAATGGTGGAGATAATCGAGGTCATGGCAAAGGGCAAGGTCAAGGGTGAGGTCGTGCAGAAAGCTCACCTCAACAAGAAGACAAAAAGCACAGTATTAAAAGTGAAGTGAAGTGTTACGCTTGTTAAAAGTACGAGCACTACGCGTCTGAGTTCCCTAACAAAAGGTCTAACAATGAGACAAACTTCACTAGCTTCTTTGACGAGGAGCCAACATTAATGTTTGCTAAGGTAGTGATGAATGCTTTGCCCAAAGACAATGATGTAAACCTCACTAGTTTCTATGAAGAAGAGTCAGTATTAATGTTTGTTGAGGGAGATGAGAAGACAGACCCTAAAGAATTCATGCAAGAACCATCCAAGGAGGACTAGAGGTGATGTTGTTAATTGAAGAGAAACTCATGGAGAAACACCTCGCAAGTGGCGATGAGTGTAATCACACTGTTGTGTGGTACCTTGACAATGGAGCAAGCAGCCATATGACCGGCCATCGAGAGAAGCTTAATGATCTCGACAAGAAAATTAATGGAAATGTGAAGTTCGAAGACGGAATCAAGGCGCACAAGTTTCTTGATCTAGTTTGCGGGAAAATCTGTGTTAGTAGAGATGTCGTATTCGAGGAGAAAAGGAAGTGGGAGTGGTATAACGACAACAAAAGCTCGTATAACATTCCATGGAGTTTGGAATCCTACGAGATGTCTATGCGGAGGCACCACTGGTAGATATGAATCTTCATTAATTGTTGTTGCTTATCACCGACGAGCCAACAACATATCATAAGACGGTAGTCGAAGAGTCGTGGAATGAGGCCATGAACAAAGAGTTCGAGTCTATCAAGAAGAATAAGACATGGGAGCTCACCAACTTACCACCCGGTCACAAGACCATTGGGTTAAAGTGGGTTTTTAAGTTAAAAAGCGACAGTGAATGCAATATCCTCAAGCACAAAGCGATATTGATAGCAAAAGGCTATGTGCATAAGAAAGACGATGATTCTGAAGAGAACTTTGCACCGTTGGTGAAACTTGACACAATCAGGCTAATTTTTGCCATCACAGGTCACCGTGGATGGGAGATTCACCACTTGGATGTCAAATCAGCCATCAAAGAAGAAGTTTATGTCACTCAAACTGAAGGCTTGATCATCAAGAATAAAGAGCATAAGGTGTACAAGTTATACAAGGATCTCTATGGACTACGTCAAACACCAAGTACGTGGAGAAATTGCCTCAACAAGAGAATGATGAGTCTCGGGGTTTCGTGAAGTGTTTTCAAGAGTAGGTTGTGTACACGAGAAACCATGGAGAAGAATTACTCATTGTTGGTGTATACGTCGACGACTTCATCGTGACAGGATCAAGCGTTAAAAGTGTTGATGAGTTTAAAAAAACAGATGATAAAGGAGTTCGAGATAAGTGATCTCGGGCTACTCTCGTACTATCTTGGTATCGAGGTGGACCGGAAAAAGATAACATCGAGGTAAAGCAGGAAGTTTATGCAAAGAAGGTGTTGAAATAGTTTGTAATGGAGGATTGTAACACGAGCAAATATCCTATGGAACAAAAGTTGCAGCTAGGAAAAGATGTGGAAGGAAGCTTAGTGAATCTAAGGGAGTATAGGCGTATCATTCGGTGTCTCAAGTACTTGACGCACACTCGACCCGATATCTCTTATGCAATTGGCATATTGAGTCGATACATGGATAAGCCTATCACTCTACACCAACAGACAGTAAAACATATTCTTCGTTATGTGAAGAGAACAACGAGTTATGGGATTAAGTTCAGAAGAGGACGAGAAGTTAAAGAACTCGTTGATTTTACTAATAGCGACCTAGCCGGTGACACAGACGATAGAAAAAGAACTGGAGGAATGGTGTTTTATCTCAACGGGAATTTGATCACCTGACAATCTCAAAAGTAGCGAACTAATGTTTTATCTTCATGTGAGGTAGAGTTTATAGTAGCTACTACAGTATCGTGTCAAGGACTTTGGCTAAGAAACTTATTGAGCGAAGGGCTCGGATGCGAGCCAAAGTCGATAACCCTTTATGTCGACAACAAGTCCTCAATAGAATTAATGAAGAATCCGTTGGTTCATGGATGTAGAAAACACATCGACACTCGGTTCCACTTCATCCGTGAATGCATCAAGAACCGACAGATCATTGTAGAGTTCGTAGGAACTAGAGAGAAGCGTGCAAACATTCTCACTAAGGGACTATCAAGGTAGAGATATGAGTGCTTCTTTGCGTGAAGAATCCTGAACCAAATCAAGCTAATGGGGGAGATTGTGAGTTTAAGAATTTATTGTTAGAAAATTAAAAGTTGTAGGCATTTATTGTCTTTTATACAAATAGTGCTTATTTAATTATTAATGGCCTTGGGCATGTATGTATAAGTAATTTAGGATTTCTAAGCTAATTACTCATTTATAACTGTTGTTTGTAAAGGTTTATAAATAACACTTGAGAATTTTAAGACTATTTTCTCTTCAACAAATTTTATTGTCCTTCCCCGTTTTCCAGCGTTTTCTTTTTTCATAATCGTTATTCAAAGATCCAATAGTCAAAGCCAATAAAAGGTGGAATTAGACCGAAAAACTGTGGTTAATGGAACAAGGCGCTAACATACAAACATCTATATGACATTGCACTTAAACAAGAATCGCTTTGGATCAAATGGGTTCACACTCAGTTTTTGAAACAAGAGACAAGCATATGGACGAGTAAAATAAATGAACGTATGAGTAGGTCATTGAAGATAATTCTAAAGATGAAAAACAATGTCGCATCAGTATTCGATATTCTCTTAAGAGATGGAAGAGGCACATTATTTTGGCACGACCCTTGGTTAGAAAACCAACCACTTATTCTTAAGGAGGAATTCAGAAATATTCGTATAAGAAGATATTGCTTAGCTTCCAAGGTTAGAGTTGTAAAGACAGAAAATAGAACTTTGTTGGGTCAAATTATTTTGACTAAGGGCCAAATCATCTTGACTAACGGAATTTTGATGATGAGTTTGTGCAAAACTTAAATGAGAAGGAAATTAAACCGTCTAATTGTTTTTATGCAGGTGCATCAAAACATGCTAAGTCTGACTTAGCTTGAATCAGGTTCATTAGACGTATTGGTTATTAGACGTGCAGTCTAACAGACGTAGTTAGACGTGTAGAATAACAGATACCTAGTTAGACGTACAGTCTAATAGATACGTAGTTAGACGTGGAGTCTAAAAGATACATAGTTAGACGTGTAGTGTAAAAGATACGTAGTTAGACGTGCAATCTAACAGATACGTAGTTAGACGTGTAGTCTAACAGATACTTAGTTAGACGTACAGTCTAACAGATACGTAGTTAGACGTGTAGTCTAACAGAGACGTAGTTAGACGTGAAGTCTAACAGATACGTAGTTAGATGTGCAGTCTAACAAATACGTAGTTAGACGTGTAGTCTAACAAATACGGAGTTAGACATGCAGTCTAACAGATACGTAGTTACACGTGTAGTCTAACAGATACGTAGTTAGACGTGTAGTCTAATAGATTCGTAGTTAGACGTGTAGTCTAACAGATACGTAGTTAGACGTGAAGTCTAATAGATACGTAGTTAGAAGTGTAGTCTAACGGATACGTAGTTATACGTGCACTCTACCAGATGAAAGTTAGACGTGCAGTCTAACTCCTTCAGATTAATCTGAAGGGACACGTATTTAGACGTGTCGTCTAACTCCATTAGACTTGGTGGTCTAATGGATATTGCTATTTTACGGGGCGTTTAACTTCATTAGACTTGTCAGTCTAATTGGAGCACGTCTAATGCCTCGCTTCAGCAGTTGCTTGAAGTTAGCATCCGTCTACCCACGATCAACTAGCTGTACACTACTCCTGCTCCACTAATCCGTGCAGATTAGTACGATAGCCAGTTCCATCCAATTAATTAATGCCACGTAAGCAAATATTCTTCCCACTACTTGTTTCTTGAAGGACAATCCTAGAAGAATATTCGGCGCACTACCAGATTGGTACGGCCACGATCTTTATGCATAGAGTCTGTTGTACTTGTGTACTATGGAGGCTTTCCAATGGGTGCTTGCCACATGTCATTATAGAAGATTCGACTGTTGGTACATGTTCTCTATTTAAAAATCCTCAAGGACAACGAACGCACAAAGAGAAGATACACGAACGAACAAGCCATACTTGCGAACTTTCAATTATTCTTACGAATTGAATTCTTGCTTACTGTGTTTGTACATCAAGAGAGAGAGAATCAAAGTATTGTCTAGCTGAGTGATATTCTTCAATATACTGTAAGTTGAATAGAGTCGGTTCTGTTCAATAGTGAGCTTGCCTTGCAACTGTATTTGATTCTAAGAAAAGTATAGTGAATCCTTCCGGTGGTTGGAAGAAGGGGTAAGGCAGTAGAGTTTTACTTCGAACATCCATAAACATTTCTGTGTGTCATTTACATTTTGTCATCTTCTCCTTCATCGGTTATTAGCTTCAAACCTGAACAAATATTTCCGCACTTGAATCGTTCAAGTGTGTGCAAGGGTTTGTGAAAAATATAAAGTGATTTAAAACTTTAACAAAATTTCTATCAAACCGTTTTTGTATGAAGCTGTCATCAATAGCTAGACCCCTGTCTCTATTGGTGCCACCGATCCTTTTATTTTTCGTTAATAATTCGCAAGGAATTGAATAAGTTGATAAAATAGTCTTATTCTCATAAATCTTCTCACTATTTCCATGGAACTACAAATTATTTCAAAAAAAATACTTCATACTCCTAATTATTCGAGTTAATATTAACATTGATGATGTGTTCTGAATTACCTTCATGCTCTTTAATCTTTGGATAAAGGTTCTTCCGATCATTAGTTCCATCTCCAGCCAAGCTACTTGTCATAGTTGTATGCTTAAATAGTTATCAATAAAAACAAAAGACCTTATTAAACTCATTTGAATATACAAGCCATTTCCTTTCTTGAAATATTTGTTTGGGAAATATCGTAAAAATATTTTGAAATCATTTTCTGACCTCTCAGAATTATTTGAAAATGGATTTGGGTTCAAAAATTACAAAACAAATTAGGTTTTAAAAGTGGAACCAAACAAGTCTTAGGATCTGAGTCCTAAGGGTTGTGCCTGGTTTTATCGGTCTGGGACCGGAGAGACTCGGTCTATACCAAGGAAGCTCTCGATCGGGGTTCGGGACACTCAGTTAGAGGGTCAGAGTTTCTAAGTCAAGGTATCGAAGAAGGGGTGACGTATGAGAATTTTGCTCTAAACATCCATAAACAACTTTGTGTGTCATTTACATTATGTCATCTTCTCCTTCATCGGTTCTTAGCTTCAAACCTGAGCAAACGTTTCCGCACTTGAATCATTTCAAGGGTTTGCAAAGGTTTGTGAAGAATAGAAAGTGATACAAATCTCTAACAGGATTTCTATCAAACCGTTTTTTGCACGAAGTTGTCATCAATAGTTAGACCCTTTTCTCTATTGGTGTCACCAATCCTTTCAAACTTGATCCTTAGAAAAATACCAGAAGGGTAGCGAATTTTTGAGCACATCAGCAACGTTCAATTTAACGACAGAGTAGGCATACACCGGTGGGAAGCTGAAGAAAACGACAAACTTATATGAGGAAAAGTGTGGAACGCTATTCGGGAAACAAAAAAAATTGTAGATTGGGATTCTCTAGACTTGTCATATAAGGTAATCCCAAGACATCAATTCATTCACTGGCTTACATTTCGGGACATATTAAATACAAGAGACCGTGTCAGAAAAATACATGGAAATCCCGGATGTGAGATGCCTACTGTGTGAAGGAAATGAAGAAATGAAATATCACATGCTCGGCTGCTATCCATTCGCATCGGAACTATGAAAGAGGTTTGCAAAGAACATGGAACTAGATAATTTTCTTGGGGGAATGGAAGGACATCAAGGAAGTTGTTGTGTCTAAAGCTAAACATACAAAATTCAATTCAAAAAATTTTAAATGTGGATTCAGTTCAATCGTATATCATATCTGGCGCGAAAGAAACACAAGAGTATTCTCAAGAAATTAAAGAAGCATTGAGTAAATATGGGAAGATATTGTGATCGACAACTGCGCAAACATTCAAACATGAGGCGTGCCCCGAAAAACGAACAAAATCGGAACTTATGCGGGAATTGGAAAATCTCATTTTATGAAGTTACTAGAACATAAACGTTTTTAGTGAGATAAACGCTTAAACTTGTGCGTGTGTTTGTAATTCAGTAGATTGTAAGTTGTTTTCGTTTTAAATCTTTCTAGGCCTGTCTAGAAAGATACAATAATTCATTTGTTTTTTTTTCTTTTTGTGATTTTTAATAAAATAATGCTAAATAGTTTTTCAAAAAAAAAATAATATTTTAAAATATTTAAAAAAGAAAAATATTATTTAATAATATAAATAATATTAGCTGAGATAAATTAAGCTAAATAAAAATAAATAATATTTTTCTTATAAATAAATGAACATAAGAAAAATATTATATCCTAAATATTTTTCTTCATTTTAATGCAATTAACATAATAAATTTTATAAATAAAATATTTTATTTAATTCTTTTAAAATATAAAACAAATTTATCAAAATTATTATAAACAAATCATATATTTTTTTTAAAAATTGAAAAATAGTATTTTGCATTGAATTAATATATTTAAGACATTTTATTTTTTTTTCTTCTTAATATTATATTTATTTTAAATGATCTATATACTAAAAAATATTATGTTATTACTGTTAATTAATATTTTTTTTTAAAAATATTTTTAAAAATATAAAACAAATTTATCAAACCTATTATAAACAAATTAATTATATTTTTAATAATTAAAATAATTAGTATGATAAATGATAATTTAGTTACTAATAAAATATAAATATATCATTTACCTAAATCTTATTAACACTTAGTTGAACACTTATTAACTCTTCACATGTATGTAAAATTTGTCTCAATCGTAATAAAATATTAATAATATTGTAAGAGATAAGGATTAATGTAAACTTATTATGATAGATGAAGTGAAATAGCGGGAAAACATTTGAGTGACAAACGGACGGATCATTTATTATTTTAGATTTTTGTACGGTCTATATTTTTTTTTGGAGAATGGTTAAAACTATTTCATTAAAATCCCCAAAGTGGGAGGGTTAATGATCAAATCTAGAGAAATCTTAACTATGATTAAAGGATAACAATCAAACGATCCTAAAAAAAATTATTAGTAGCAACCAAACATACAAACAAAGATTATAAAGTGTATCAAATCCTAATTATCCAAATCATGAATTTTATTTTTATTCCAACCTGTTGTATCAACATATTGTCTTCATCTTCCCTTTGTCCTTCCTCTTCCCCTTCATATTGCAATAAAAAGGGGATGAACTGAAGAGGTTGATGAATACTGTATATTATTATTTTGATTTATTTTCTCTATATGAACCTATTTTGATTTGATAGAAAAAATTATTTTTCAGTATTTTTGGGCTCTTCACCTTGTTGTTCTCAACTTGAATTTCTAGATCAGTCTCAGTATTCTTGTCTTTGTTTCACTCAGCTTCTTTTATGGTATTTTCTGCAACAGCCTTAATAACATCTACTTCATCTTTATTATTCTGAGTATTCTCCTCTCTAATTTTCTGTATTACAACTTGACTTGTTTGAGAATCAACTTCCTTCATCTTCTTTATTCTCTGTTTCATTGCTACCTTTATTATATTCTTAAACAGAAACCCCCTTAATATCTTTTCTTCAATTTCATTGCTTTCTTCATTTTCAGAGTCCTCATTGGTTTCTTCTTCTTTCTCTGCCTCCACATTTGCTCTTTTCTTATAGACTCCCATGATTCTTTTTCCTAATTTTTTGCTTCTTGGCCTTTCAGTATCTTTTGCTCATCTTACATAGATTGAGAACATTTTATGCTGGCATGTTGGAATGTATTGCAGAATTCACACATGTCCGGTCTCCACTCATAAGTGATTCCCATTAAATTAGATTTTCCTTTCTTGTCGACCACTGTCATATTATTCGACAATGTACTACAAAGATTCATCTTTATGCTAATTCTAGCAAAGGATAAATTCTATCCTCCATCTGTTATTGGGTCCATGTATTATGGTTTTTCCAATAACCCTGCAAAATAATTAATGACTTCTTCTTTGTACATGTGTGCAAGGATATTCCAAAGCTTGAACCATATATGTGCTGTCTCCTTAGGTTTTACTTAACACGTTCAAATCTTCAGACCATCTTTCCAACTTCGTGCACTTAGAACCAATATATGTATGCCCATGTTTACCCATTCTTGAATTGAAGAAAGTAGAGATCATGAATATTTATGGAGATCATCTCCAGCCCATTTTCCTTCCATTATTTCATTAAAGCTTCTTTAGTGATTGGGAATGATACTTTTTTTTTCCAATATAATTCCCGACCACCACATTGGGAAGTTTAAATTCAAAAGGAGAATTAAGTACCTCCACTTTTGGTTTAATATCCTAAAAAGATTTTCCCTTTATAGGCATTGTCTTTAACTTTCTTTCCTACATTTTTATTCCATACCTCATTTACTTTTCAGGTAGAGTTTCTCTTAATAGTATAGGTCTTCGATTTAGGAGCGTTCATCATCTCCCTCATTATAGTCATTGACCAGTCTACTATCTCTTCATATTCTTCCTTTTTCAGCAAATTCCAGTCTTGAAGATAATGAATATTGAGTTGAATTGTTATATGTTGAACTTTCTTCTTATTAAGAACAATCTCTTCTTTTTTAGAATGCATCAGAACCTTGGTGATCTGGTTTTTGAGGCCAAACAGATTGGCTTTCTCATTGTAACCAACCTTCCAGACTTCTTCCTTCTTTCCTTGTTTTCTTATATTATTTTGTTCAGAAATATTCTTCCCCTTCTTTCCTGCATTATTTTCTTCAGAATTTTTCACAACATTTGATTTTCCTTTGCTTTTGTCCTATTTTTCTTGAATGTCATCTTCAATAATCTCCTTGAGACCTTCCATAACATACTCTTTGACTTCCTTCGCTTTATTACTTTTTATTTTCCCCCATTGTTGAAGAGCAGAACAAAATAATAAAGTAGAGTAAATGCATAAATATGACAATTCAGAAACCCTAACGATTTAGCGACAATGTCATTTCAAAATGCAAACTTCCGAGAACTAGAAAAGATTAGAGAACACACAGACGCTCTTAATCAGGAAAAAAAACATCCAGAAAATCTACCAACAAAATTCTGAGAGATTTAGGGTTATCGGCACTTACTTCGCGAATCGTGATATTTGTGTCGATTGTGCACTTCGTACCGATCGTGTCATCGATTGTGTTGTACCAACTGTGCTTATCGTGCCATCGATTGTGTTGTGCCAACCGTGTTGATCGTGTCGATCGTGTTTCAATCGACGAACGATGTTTCTTTCTTTTTCGGTAATTATAATCCAAATTTATTTTAATAATATAATATTAAAGTTGTATTTTGATTGGAATAGAGGCACATGAAGTCCAGAATAGAAGATCCATATTGTGTTTTTAAAAAAAAAAACATAAACCACCTCATTTTGGCCTTAGTCTTTAACACCAAAAACACTTAGACATCATTTAACAACTAAATCTAACATCAAACATCTAAAAAATCATCATATATAATGCATACTTTTAATTTGACAAATTTGGGATCTATTTGAAAATTCTAAAATTTTCAAAACATCTCCAAATGATTTGAAACTTTCATCACATCAACATAAAATCCACATGATATAATCGTCATTCATTGCACAAGCAACCATGTTTAAAAAAAAATATTAGTTTCTTGAAAATTTGAGATTTTTAAAACATCATCAAATCAACTATCATTTTCATTCTATAATTGTCTTAACATCATCATGAACTATCAAAAAATAGTGAAATCTTTTTCAAGAACCAAAAACAATTTTAGAATATAAGGAAGATTTCGATAAATGTATTTTTTTGGAAAAAAAAATTAGGACATCAGATTAAACATGTATTCTGCAAACACACTTAACCATTTAACTAGGCGCATAATTTGCCGCATGATGGGCTCGAACCAGGACCTTAGGGTAAAAATATCAATCTTTTATTGCCGCTAGACTAGAAGAGAGAATGATTGTATTAGATGTTTATATTGAGTTACATAGGTTATGACTATTATATAGACATTATATTAGACTTATAAGGAAACTAATATAATAATAGCTAACATATATAT